>NW_013543165.1:0-342 GCF_000499545.2 Eimeria tenella | reverse complement strand
ACAAATAGACGGCCTGTTCAGGCTTTGAGATGGCCTATAAAGAACCGGCGTGTTCTCCTTGCTTTCCAACTTAGACAGGTCTGTCTCGTTAGTGTGCAGTTTGTGCTCTGCCTATATTCGTGCATGCAGTGCTGTACCATGCTTACCATCTAGTTGTGCAGCCCGATGCATGGGAATTAATTGGTGCGTCTTACATAGGTCCCTCACGGGATGCCTCTTCTGCGAAAAATCGCAACGTACAGAGAAGTATAGTCCAAATTGGTGATGCCTTCAACCCGTGTGTAGACTGCTTTAGAAAGTGCGTCTAAAATTTTTCTTTTCCGGCAACATTACAGTGTTTTC
>NW_013543164.1:1026-1403 GCF_000499545.2 Eimeria tenella | reverse complement strand
AGCAGCAGCAGCAGGCATAGCGACAGCTGCAATTTCTGAGGGAAATGGAAGCAGAGGCGTTGCCTTACCTTCCTTTGTAGTAGTGGTGCTGCTGTTGCTGCTGCTGCTGCTGAGCACGCTGCTGCTGCTGCCTCTGCTGCCGATTCTGCTGCCTGTGCTGCCGCTGCTGCTGCTGCTGCTGCTTAATGCTGCTGTTGCCAGGGTGGGTGTCCTCTCCGGCTTTGCCATTGTTGTTTGACCCTGCAGCAAACGGTAACAGCAGGGAAACCAGATTGTTGCTGCTGCTGCTGCTGTTGCTGCTGTTGCTGCTGCTGCTGCTGCTGGAGCTGCTCTTTTGGGCGGCAGCTGCAGCAGTCATACCTCTCATGGATGCGCCG
>NW_013543164.1:0-903 GCF_000499545.2 Eimeria tenella | reverse complement strand
CAGCAGCAGCAGCAGCAGCAGCAGCAGCAGGCTCTGCTGCTGCCTTCGCCTCAGTCCCCCCGCCCTCTGCATGCAAAAAGCGGCAGCGCTTTCGAGCGCAGCGGCCGAAAAGAAAATGTTTGCAGAGGAGGCTGTTCCACTGGATGTCTTCCGCTGGTTTGCTGCTGCTGCTGCTGCTGCTGCCAGCCCGCTCTGCTGCTGCTGCTGCTGCGGCTGCTGTGGACACGAGAGTTGTGCTGGGAGGTCCGGCGGGCACATCGCCGGCTGCTGCTGCTGACCTGGCAGCAGCAGTAGCAGCAGCAGACTCTTGCTGCTGCGTGGAGAGGCTCACCTGGCTGCAGCTGCTGCTGTTGCTGCTGCTTTCGCTGCTGGGAGCAGCAGCAGCAGCAGCAGCTACAGATAGGGGCCTTCCGCCCTCGCAAGGCGCCTCCTGGGCCCCTGCAGCAACTGCTGCCTGCGCTGTGTCCATTTTCTGTTACTGTTTGTGCTGTGAGTGAGCTGCTGCTGCTGCTGCTGCAGCTGTCCTTGCTACTGCTGCTGCTGCTGTTGCTGCTGTTGCTGCTGCTGCTGCTGAACTCAAGATAGAAGCGCCGAGGAGGCTACTCATGGGGGGGCTGGGCATTGCACTTTGGGGTGTCTGCTGCGTCTCCCTCTTTGTCGCCCATCTCTAAACCCTAGCCGCTGCGCCGCAAACCCTAAACCCTAAACCCTAAACCCTAAACCCTCAGCTGCGGTGCCGTCTCCTTGCAGCAGCTCGCGGCCGTCGGCTGCGCCTGTGGAGCCTCTGGGGGCTCAAAAGGAAGAGAAACTGGGGTGTATATACAGCTTGTGAATAGGCGAAATGGGGGCAGAAAAGCTGCTGCTGCTGCTGCTGCTGCAGCTGCTGCAGACACAGCAGCAGTA
>NW_013543163.1:2555-3470 GCF_000499545.2 Eimeria tenella | reverse complement strand
CAAGCAGCAGCAGCAGCAGCAGCAGCAGCGGCAGCAGAAACAGCAGCAGCTGTGGGAACAGCATGCAAGAGTTACTGGAGCAGCAGAAACAGCAAAAAGAGTAAAAGAGGCATCAACATCAGCAAGAGGTGCTTCAGCAGCAGCAGCAGCAACAGCAGCAGCAGTAACGAAGGCAACAGCATCAGCAAGGGCTGCTGCAGCAGCAGCAGCAGCAGCATACTGCATCGTGGTTTAGGTGTGCCCCTGAGCCTGAGCCAAAAGGAGACAGCCCAAAGAGCTCTTTGTCTCCTTCCTCATCTGTCTCCGTTTCTGTGTCCTCCCAGTCCCCGCTGCAGCTTGCTGCAGCAGCAGCAGCAGCAGCAGCAGCAGTGTGGGGCGCAGGGCTGGGGGCCCCTGGGGGCCCCCAGGTAGCCACAGCCGTCTCTGCGTAAGTATCCGACCACACAGTCCCCCGTCTCCTTATGTTTGCCTCTGGGGGGGCCAATTCTGCTGCTGCTGCTGCTGCTGCTGCTGCAAGCTGCTGCTGCTGGGTGGGGCCTGCTGCTGCAGCAGCAGCAGCAGCAGGGCGCCGCAGCAAATCCTCTATTGAAAAGGAGGGAGGAGCAGCAGCTTCCAGTGAGACCCGCAGCAGCGGCAGCTCAGGTATGACCTCGACGCAAGCAGCAGCACTGTACCTGCAGCAGCACAGCAGCAGCAGCAGCAGCAGCAGACACTGCAGCACAAACCGGAGCCACGCAGGTGCACTGCTGCTGCTGCTGCTGCCTCTCTGTGTCTCTACCTGTCTCCTTACTGCAGCAGCTCTTCGGTGGCCTCCACAAACTCTGGGGGCGGCGGCAGGTCCCCCGCTGCTGCTGCTGCTGCTGCTGCTGTTGCTGCTGCTCCATCTGCCACATTCAACTGAATCTCCAGCCCCTG
>NW_013543163.1:2017-2455 GCF_000499545.2 Eimeria tenella | reverse complement strand
CCAGGGCGGTGCGTCTGTGCTGCCGCTGCTGCTGCTGCTGCTGCTGCTGCTGCTGGCGCGCGCGGGCCGCGGGGTGCAGCAAGTCCGCAGGGGCCAGGCGCAGGGCCCCCAAGTGGTAAGCAGCAGCAGCAAGAGCAGCAGCATGGTGGGCCCCCCGGAAGCAGCGGGCCTCCATCAAACCCATGCAAACCCTGTGCAGCAAAAAGCTGCCTTTGCGGGGGGCCCCCTGGGAGCAGCAGAGGCCCCCGAGGGCCCCCAGCAGCCCCACAAAGGCCAGCTGCGGCAGCCGCTTTGCTTTTTCTGCTGCTGCTGCAGCACACTGCAGCGCCTCCAGCTGCCACCCAGCTTCGAACAGCAAACGCGAAAGGAGACACAAACAAAACGCATGCAAGCTGAAGGCCCCGGGGTGCCCCTGGTAGCTGTGCGCTGCTTCCCGCA
>NW_013543163.1:1122-1917 GCF_000499545.2 Eimeria tenella | reverse complement strand
CCCTCGGGGGCCCCCCCGGGGGCCCCCCGGGGTACTGAAAAGGCGGGCCTTGTCTTCAGAAGCTGCTGAAGTTTGGGACTTTGTCGAAGAAGCAATTGGGAAGAAGCAACTCGATTCAAAGTGCAAGAAAGTCCAACAAAATAAAGAAGTCCGGGTTCCTTGGGCATTACTGTTACCTGAAAACAAAACAAAACAAAATAAAACAAATAAAATAAATAAAATAAATGAAATAAATTTAAAAAATTAAAGAAGATAAATGGACGCAGTTTGAAAGTCAGGGAAAGAATTAAAAAGATTTAAAATTCGACGAAGTCCCGAAAAGAGAAAAGTCCAAAAAAGGGAAAAAGAAAAAAAAGAACAAAAAAGAAGTGTCTACAAAAGACAAAAAGCCCAAAAAAACGAAAAAGACAAAAACAGCGAAAAAAAGATAAAAAACCAAAAAAAGAATTCCAAAAAAGGAAAAAGGGTATCAAAAGAAAGAGAAAAATGCATTTAAGAGGAAGCCAAAACTGGGGAAGAAAAAGAATTAAAAAAGAGAAAACAAAAGAAAGAAGGGGCCCCCTTGCCTCGAAAGTGACTGGCTGCGGGTGCGCGGGGGGCACCAGCACAGTCACAGGGTACACTTCTGCGGGGGGCCCCCGCAGCAGCACTTTGGCCTTATCCAGCAGCAAATCTATTCCCAACGGATTGGAGACAGACACCTGAACCCTCCGCAGTTCTCCGCAGCCCCACACCCCACAAGGAGACACTTCAAAGCCCTCCAAACCCCACTCGCGTTCCCTCCGAAACGGGTTA
>NW_013543163.1:843-1050 GCF_000499545.2 Eimeria tenella | reverse complement strand
CCCCCTGCACCACCAGCAGCAGCAGCTGCTGCTGCTGCTGCTGCAGAGCCCGAGTCTGCTGCAGGCAAAGGGGCCCCGTCCAAAGGAGTCAGCAGCAGCCGGCACTTGTCCACTGGCTGCAGCACGAGGGCCCCCAGCTGCTGCAGCAAAAGGGCCCCAAAGGCCCTCACGGGGCCCTCCAGGGCCTTTTCAATCTCCGCCAAAATG
>NW_013543163.1:665-805 GCF_000499545.2 Eimeria tenella | reverse complement strand
GGCCCCCGGGGGCCCCCAGGGGGGCCCCCAGGGGCCCCGGGGGGCCGCCGGGGGCCCCCCCAGCTGAGGAAGTCAACAGGCTCCATAAATCGGAAGAAAGAAAGACTGCTTCCTCGCTGTCTGCTGCTGCTGCTGCTGCT
>NW_013543163.1:0-565 GCF_000499545.2 Eimeria tenella | reverse complement strand
TGCTGCTGGCTCTGCTGCTGCGTCTGCTGCTGCTGCGGGCTCTATTGGCTCTGCTGCTGCTGCTGGCTCTGCTGCTGCTGCTGCTGCTGCTGGGGGCAGCACGCAAAAGGCCCTTTTAACAAGCACTGTGGGGTACTGCTGCGAAATGGCGCGCGAAAAAGCAGCAGCAACTTTTCTCGCTTCCTCCTCAGGTGTCTCCGCAGCTCCCCCAGGTGTCTCCGCAGCTCCTTCGGGTGTATCTCCAGCTCCCTGCGGTGTATGTACAGCTGGCTGCGGTGTATGTACAGCTGGCTCGGATGCATGCACAACTGGCTGCGGTGTCTGTACACCTGGCTCGGATGCATGCACAGCTGGCTGCGGTGTACGTACACCTGGCGGGGGTGTAGGTGCAGCAGTCTGGGGTGTACGTACACCTGGCTGGGGTGTATGTGCAGCTGTTTGGGGTGTACGTACAGCGCAGGGGATGTGGAGGGCGAGGGCCCCCAAGACCTGTTTGTGGAGATGGAGATCAGCCCACTGGCTGTTGGGGTACTGCGGGGTGACGAAGGAGAGGGTCAAGTGGCCG
>NW_013543162.1:945-1213 GCF_000499545.2 Eimeria tenella | reverse complement strand
AGCGCCTGCCGCAGCAGCTGCTGCTGCTGCAGCAGCAGCAAATCCACAGCGCAGCACGGACGCTCTTCGCCGACTTGGATGCCCTCATGAGGTCTGCTGCTGCTGCTGCTGCTCTTGCTGCTGCTGCTGCTGCTCTTTCTGCTGCTCGTGCTGCTGTTCCTGCTGCTGCTGCTCTTGCTGCTGCTGCTGCTCCTGCTGCTGTGATTCTGCCTGCTGTTGTAGCGTTGCATTTCGCATTTTTTCTGCTGCTGCTGCTGCTGCTGCAGGC
>NW_013543162.1:494-870 GCF_000499545.2 Eimeria tenella | reverse complement strand
AGCAGCCGCAGCTGCCTCATTGCTGCTCTGCTGCAGGTACGGTGCTGCTGCTGCTGCTGCTGCTGCTGCTGTGGTCTTTGTTCCCGCTGCTTCTGCTGCTATCGTCGTTCTCCCTGCTGCTGCTGCTGCTGCAGCCCCCACCGGCGCTGCAGTTGCTGCCCCGCGCTTCCGCCAAGCTGCTGCTGCTGTTTCTGCTGCTGCTGCTCCCGCCTCCCCTCTCGCTGCAATTGCTGCTGCTGCTTCTGCTGCTTCTGCTGCTGCTGCAGGGCCCCCATTTGTTTACTTTTAATTTGGGCGACTGCGGCGCCGCTTTTATTTCTTTTGATATTCGAGCTGCTGCTGCTCGCAACATCAGCAGCAAACAGAAGCGCCCTGC
>NW_013543162.1:0-416 GCF_000499545.2 Eimeria tenella | reverse complement strand
CAGCGCACAGCGCTGCAGCAGCAGCAGCTGCTGCTGCGCCTCTGGGTGGCGCTGCGTCGGAGGGAGACTTGCTGCGGATCCAGGAGCAGCAGCAGGAGCAGCAGCAGCAGCAGGAAGAGACTGCAGCAGCAGCAGCAGGAACAATAGGGGTTTGGGACTACAAAGAATTCACCTTTAAGCCTCTAGCAGGCGGGCAAAGCAACCCGGGAGCAGCAGGAACACTTTCAGATTTGCTGCTGCAGCAGCAGCAGCCTCCAGCAGCTGAGTGCCCCTGCAGCATCAGCAGCAGCAGCAACAGGAACCCGTTGGGAAAGTTCGGGTGTTGCTGCAGCAGCAGCAGCATCAGCAACAGCAGCACAATGCCGGTCAGCCGCTCCGCGCCTGCGCTGCAGCAGCAGCAGCAGCAGCAACTGCTG
>NW_013543161.1:1354-1761 GCF_000499545.2 Eimeria tenella | reverse complement strand
AAACCCTAAACCCTAAACCCTAAACCCTAAACCCTAAACCCTAGGCAGCGCGTGGGGGCCCTGGGGGCGCCAGGCGGGTCTTGGCGCTGAGTCCCAAACCCTGAACTACTAGGGCCAGGCGCGGGGCGCTCGTTGCGGCCGCGCGAAACCCTAAACCTAAACCCTAAACCCGAAACCCTAAATCAGGGTTTGTGTGTGCTGCAGCCAAGTGCAGCAGCAGACAGCCGCTACCCCCTCGAAGCTTACGAGTCGTTTGGGCAGCTCTTTTGCCGCACTTTGAGAGACAGGGCTCGCGAGGTGATGGACCTTTCCCCCCTGGCGATGGTGCGCTAGGGTTTAGGGTTTAGGGTTTAGGGTTTAGGGTTTAGGGTTTGGCGGGTTGCTGCGTGCTGCGGCGCGGCGTGGCC
>NW_013543161.1:571-1254 GCF_000499545.2 Eimeria tenella | reverse complement strand
AGCTAGCCAGCAAGGCGGTTAGCTTCTAGCTAGCCGGCACGCTGGCTAGCTAAGCAGCTAGCTAGCTAGCTGGCTAGCTAGCTAGGCCACTACCTGGCCGGCTAGGCAACAAGCTGGCTGGCTGGGCAGCTAGCCAGCTAGCTAGCTAGCCAGCATAGCTAGCTAGCTAGCCAGCTAGCCAGCTGGCTGGCTAGCCAGCTAACTAGCTAGCTATGCTGGCTAGCTAGCTAGCTAGCTAGCTAGCTAGCTAGCTAGCTAGCTGCGGCGGCCTGTGGACGGGCGCGGGTCCGTCGGTTTCGGGTGTACGTGCAGCTGAGGTGTACGGGGAGCTGCGGTGTACAGGCAGCTTTCTGCCCAGCGAGCCGCAGCCGTTTAAAAACAATTATTTTAATTAAATAATTAAAAACAATTATTTCAATTTAATTAAATATTTTGAAATTCAATTTGCTTCGCCCTCCAGCAGCAGCAGCAGAAGCAGCAGCAGCAGAAGCAGCGGCGGTGGCAGCAGTGCCCCCCGCACAGTGTTCGTAGAAACCCTCTAGCAAAGGTAAACCCTAAACCCTAAACCCTAAACCCTAAAAGCTGCGGCGAACCCTCATAGGGATTCTTAATGGAGTCTCTGAGGAAGAACAGAAACTGCCGCTCCGGCAGCAGCACAGCAACAACTGCTGCTGCTTCTGCTG
>NW_013543161.1:0-544 GCF_000499545.2 Eimeria tenella | reverse complement strand
CTGCGGCTGCTAATGCGGCAACAGCAGCTGCTGCTGCTGCTGCTCTGCCGCTGGCTGTTGGGCAGGTCCAGTCTCCTGAAGTAATGCTGTTGCTGCAGCAGCAACGAGGCAAAGTGCTGCTGCTGCTGCTGCAGCAGCAGCAGCAAAAGGGCGTACTGCTGCGGCAGCAGCAGCAGCAAAAGGGCGTACTGCTGCTGCAGCTGGTGCTGCAGCAATCTGGCACACTGCTATTGCTGCTGCTGCTGCTGCAATCAGGCACACTGCTGCTGCTGCTGCTGTTGTTGCTGCACTGGCTGGCGTCGATGCAGCAGCAGCAGCTGCTGCTGCGCCTAGGCTCCTCCTCGGGCCACCGTTTAGCTGCTGCCGCTGCTGCTGCTTGTCTAGCTGCAGCAGCCGCAGCAGGTGTGTCTGCTTCTGTAGCGGCTTATCCGTCGCCGCTGCTGCTGCTGTCTTCTCCTCCCGGCGCTGCTGCAACTGCAGCAGCTGCTGCCCATCCTGCTGCTGCTGCTGCACGCATCCGCACGAGCGGCAGCAGCCGCAGCGG
>NW_013543160.1:302-1597 GCF_000499545.2 Eimeria tenella | reverse complement strand
GGCCAGCGGGGCAGGGGGGCCCCCCGAGTCGGGGGTCCCCCGGGGGCCCCCGGGGCCCCCCCTAGGGGGGCCCCCCTCTTGGGGGGCCCCCCAAGAATTGGATTTAATGTTTTATTTCTTCTTTTGTTGCATTTCACTTTCTTCTACTTTTGCTTCCCCGCAGAAGCCCGCCAGGGGCCCCCAGCGGGCACAGTACCATTTGGGGGCCCCCTGGGGGGCCCCCCAGGGGCCCCCCCAAGGGGCCCCCACCCTGGGGCCCCCAAGAACCCCCTGAGGTCCTCCCGGGGGGCCCCTCGGGGGCCCTACTGTTCCCTTATCTCCTCTTCTCCTTCCTGCTGCTGTACCTCTCTCATGGGGGGGCCCCTCTCCGCCTGGGGGCCCCCCTGGCAGTACCCTTTCGGGGCCCGGGGGGCCCCCGGGGCTCCGAGGGCCCCCGGGGCCCAGGGGGCCCCTGGGGGCCCCAAGAAGGGGCCCCTTGCTTTTACGGGTTGCACGAGGCCTACCGAGAGGGTCTTCAGACCCTGGGGCCCCTTCAAGGGGCCCCAGGGCCCGAAGGGGGGCCCCCAGCCTCCCCCGGAGGGGCCCCTGGGGGCCCCTGGGGGGCCCCCCGGCCTGCTGGCCCTCTGGGGGCCCCGGGGGCCCCGCTTTCTGGCTAGTGCTGCTGTGGGTACCCTGAAGGCTGGGGGGCCCCCAGGGGGGCCCCTGAGTGCTGCGAAGGTAGTGGGGGCCCCCCTTCTTGCGTTGGGTTTGAGCCGGGGGCGGCAGCTGCTGCAGCAGCTGCTGCAGCAGGTGCAGCAGCTGCTGCTGCTGCAGCTGCAGCAGCTGCTGCGGGGCCCAGGAGAAGCAGCAAACCCGCAACTCAGCAGGGGGGGCCCCCCGGGGGCCCCCGGGGGCCCCCTGAATGCCGGGGGACCCCCCAAGTTCTGCTTCAGCAGCCTGGGGGCCCGGGTGTGCACTGGGGTGCCTCTTGCTGCTGCTGCTGCTGCTGCTGTGCTGCTGGCGCCGCTGCCGCTGCTGCTGCTGCTGACTTTTGCGCAGTCTCTTTTAAGCCTCAAAGAGTACTTGTCTCTCTGCAGCAAAGCCAGTCTTGCTGCTTCCTTTCCTGCTGCTGCTGCTGCTGCTGCTGCTTCCAGCGCCCTCGTCATGGCTGCTGCAGCCACGGGAGACGGAGACACCCACTTGCTCGTAAACCCTAAACCCTAAACCCTAGCCCTGAAGCCAGTCCCCAAACCCTAAACCCTAAACCCTAGCCAACGCCCGTCGCAGCAAATCCCCTGCGCATCTGACGCCCCTTC
>NW_013543160.1:0-213 GCF_000499545.2 Eimeria tenella | reverse complement strand
ACCGCTGCTGCTGCTGCTGCTGCTGCTGCTGCAGGCGGAGGGCGTGTGCGTGAGTTTGCTGCTGCTGGTGTCGCTGCTGTCTCCGCCGCCCCGCCGCAGCATCGCAGATGTGGGGGCCCTCATTTTGGGGCACATTTGGCTGTCCTTTTTGCCTTCCTTTTGGGTGCGCCTGGGGGCCCTCAGCAGCAGCAGCAGCAGCAGCAGAAGAAGCAG
>NW_013543159.1:1322-1789 GCF_000499545.2 Eimeria tenella | reverse complement strand
GGCTGCCGAGGCGGCTGCTGCTGCTGCCTTAGCAGCAGCAGCGAGGCGGCGCCCCACGCGCCCAGGAGACAAGCCTCCCTGTGCTGCTTGAGGCGCCTGGCCGGCTAGCTAGCTAGCCAGCTAGCTAGCCACCTAGCTAGCCCCCTAGCTACCTAGCCAGCTAGCTGCCTAGCCATCGAGCTAGCTAGCTAGCTAGCTAGCTAGCCGGCCGGGCGCCCCAAATCGCGTGGCGACGGGCGCAGAGGGGCTAACGCAGCAGCTAGCTGCGAAAGGCGCGGAGTATGCGGGCTGTGGCTAGCCAGCTGTGCAGCTAGCCGCGTGGCTAGCTAGCTGTGCAGCTAGCCACATGGATTAGCTAGCTGTGCAGCTAGCCAGGTAGCTAGCCAGCCCGCTGCGCGGCCCGCAGCCCTGCGGCGAGCGAGCAGCGGCTGCTGCTGCGGCGCTGCCCTGCAGCACAAAGCTAAGAA
>NW_013543159.1:861-1205 GCF_000499545.2 Eimeria tenella | reverse complement strand
TTACCGGCTGGCCAGCTAGCCAGCCAGCTCGCTAGCTGGCGGTTAACCGGCCCGCTGGCTAGCGGCTGGCCAGCTAGCCAGAGGTTGCTGGAGGTGGCTGGGTACCTGCTGGCTTGCTAGCTGTGCGTCGGGTGGCTAGCTGGCTAGCTAGCTGGCTAGCTAGCTGGGAGTCGTCAGACTTTGTTAGGAGAAATAGCTGTTTTCCCTATTTAGCTGGGCAGCCGCCGCAGACCCTGGGGCCAGCCCAGAGACACAAAGCCCCGCATGCAAAGCCCTGAGGTGTACGTACACCCCGTGGGCGTGGGCCTTGGGCGTGGGGGCGGGGTGTACGTACACCCCGCGGG
>NW_013543159.1:0-819 GCF_000499545.2 Eimeria tenella | reverse complement strand
GAGGGCCCCCGGCGAGGCCGGGGGCCACAGCGCCGCCACTTTTGCTTCTTTTCATTCTTTTCATTCTTTTCTTCTGCACTAATTGCCACTATCTCGAATCCTAACTAAACTAAAAGTGAGGGAAAGAAGCCCCCGGCCGGGGAGCGGGGGCGGCGCGCAGGTGTACGTACACCGCAGCGCTGCGCGCCGGGGCACACAGACACAGCCGACAACACCCCAGACACCCCACACTTCCCGGGCTCTGGGGTGCAGCAGCAGCAGCAGCACCAGTGCTGCTGCTGCTGCTGCTGCAACGCAGCACCAGCAGCGCTGCTTACGCACAACGAGTCAGGCGGGGCGCAGCAAACAGCAGCAGGCCAGCGACGCTGCTGCTGCTGCTGCTGCTGCCGCCCCCGAAGGACACACACTCCCCACATAGAGCAAACACAAATGCAAGAGCCGCCCCGTCTCGCTTCTGCCGTTCCTGGCTCTCCGCTGCTGCTGCTTCTGCTGCAGCTGCTGCTGCTGCTGCAGCAGCAGCAGCAGCAGGGTAGGCCTCCCTGGCTCTCCAGGTAGCCTCATTCTGTCTGTCGCGTCCCTTCGCTTCGCTGCGGCGGTCAGGCGCTACGTGTGGACTGCTTGCTGCTGCTGGCGTTGCTGCTGCTGCTGCTGCTGCTGCGGGTCTAGGCGGGCGTGTGGGTCTTTGTCGGGCAGCTGTTTGGGTTTGAGGGCGTGGGGCCAAGGCGCGTGGAGGGGCCCCTGGGGCCCCTGGTGGTGGTGCTGCTGCTTGTGGGAGTCGAGTTTGTCGGCAGCAGCAGCAGCAGCAAGCTGCTGCTGCTG
>NW_013543158.1:6159-10863 GCF_000499545.2 Eimeria tenella | reverse complement strand
GGCTGTCGGCAGCACAAGCTACAATAACCCTCTGGGTTTCCAATTTGGCATTTAGGGTTTAGGGTTTAGGGTTCAGCGTTTAGGATTTCCACCGCGCGTCAGGGGCGCCGCATGCAGGCCCAGCAGCAGCAGCAGCAGCAGCAGCAGCAGGAAGGCCTCAGGCGCTGCACCTTTGCATGCTGCTGCTGTGAGCAGCAAACCCTAAATCCCAAATTTTAAACGCTAAACCCTAAACCCTAAACCCTCATTCCTCAGCCCCACAGCCAAAACCCTAACGCCAGCTTGCCCTTACGCATGTCTGCAGCTGCCGAGCCAGGGTTTAGGGTTTGCCGGCGCAGCAAGACAGCCAAACTCGCTCTTCCATGCTCTAGGGTTTAGGGTTTAGAGAGCAAATAGGGGTAAAAAAGCAAAGTAGCGTGCACACCGGGGGCTGCTGCTGCTGCAGCAGCCGCAGCAGCAGCTGCTGCTGCTAGGGCGCTGCAAGTGGCTGTTGAAGGCCTGTGCAGCTAATATGGGGCAGCAGCAGCAACGCAGCTTCGGCTAACCGGAGCTGCTGCAGCTGCTGCTGCTGCAGCTGCTGCTGCTGCAGCTGCTGCAGCTGCTGCTGCTGCAGCTGCTGCTGCTGCAGCTGCTGCTGCTGCAGCTGCTGCTCGGTTGGAAACTGCTACGTCAGCACTACCTACAGCAGAAGTAAAGTTGGGCTGTTGCAGCTGCTGTTGCAGCTGCTGTTGCAGCTGCTGTTTCAGCTGCTGCTGTTGCAGCTGCTGCTGTTGCAGCTGCTGCTGTTGCTGCGGCAGCTGCAACGGCTGTTGCAGATCCCTCAACCTGCTGGCCGCTTTTGCTGTTCTGCCCAGAAAGCTTAACTCCACTGCTGCTGCTGCTGCTGCTGCGGTTTTGCTCTCCACAGCGGTTGCTGCTGCTGCTGCTGTGGTGTGCTGGAAGGCGCTGGTGCAGCGGCAGCTGCAGCAGTTGCTGCTGCGTTTCCTGCTGCTGCTGCTGCTGTTGTGGTGTAGCTTCTGGTTATGGTTAGTCTGCCGCAGCTGCTGCCATCGCCGATGCTCCTGCTGCTGCTGCTGCTGGAATACCCTACAGGGAACTGCTGCTGCTGCAGCCAGCTGCTGGGGGAGGCCCTTGCAGGCCGGCCAGCAGCAGGTCCAGCAACAGCAGCAGCGCCAGTAGCAGCAGCAGCGCCAGCAGCAGCAGCAGCAGGTGAGGCAGCAAGCGCAGCAGCAGCAGCAGGCGTTGCGTTTGCCGCGCCGTTATCACGCAGTTTTGTTGGCGTAGCAACAGCAGCAGCAGCAGCTGCTGCTGCTGCAGTACCAGCAGCAGCAGCCGCTGAACTAGCAGGTGCGTCAGCAGCACCCAACTTAGGTTGTACAGCAGCAGCTGCGACGTTCTCCTGATCTGCAGCAGCAGCAGCAGCAGCACTAAGTTTGTTGCTGCTACCCAGCTGCCACTCCCTGGGTACACGAGCAGCAAGAAGCTGCTTCTGCTGCTGGAGCAGCTCCAGCCGCCGCAGCAGCAACTTGTGCTGCCGCTGCAGCTGCTGCAGCTCCCACTCCTCCTCTGACTCCTGCTGCTCCCCGCAGCTGTGCTGCAGCTGTTGCTGCTGCTGCTGCTGCTGCTGCTGGCGAGCTTGCGGCTTGCTGGTCCTCTCTGCAGCTGAATGGCAGGGAGCAGCAGCTTCTGGTGCTGCTGCTGCAGCTGCTGCTGCTGTTGCTGCTTCGCCTGTCGCACGTGCTGCTGCTGTGCTAGCCCCTGTGACTAATGCTGCTGCTACTGGTACTGCTGTTGCTGCTGCTGCAGCTGCTGCTTCCGATGCTGCTGCTGCTGCTGCTGCTGGAAGCCCCTCGCTAAGATGCACGCTGTGAGACCTGCACAGCACAGACCGAGAAAACCCTAAACCCTAAACCCTAAACCCTAGCCCCAGCTCCTAGGCCCAGTAGCAGCATGCTGCACCATTGCAAAGAAGAGAAAACACTTCACAGGGCTTTAAACGAGTGTTTAGGGTTTAGGATTTGGGCTTAATGTTTCAGGGTTTAGGGTTTAGGGTTTAGGGTTTGACTCGGACAAGTCCCCAAGGTGAGTGTAGCTGCTCTCGCTGCAGCTTTGCTGCCGCTGCAGCAGCCGCCTTCGAGTAGCGGTGCTGATGAATTTGCTTCCTGCTGCTGCTGCTGGCGCTGCTGCTGCTGCTGCTGCTGCTGGCGCTGCTGCTGCTGCTTGGGCCCTCTTGGCTTCTGCTGCTGCAGCAGCCTCTCTCATACGCTGCAGCAGTTAAATCGCAAGCAGCAGCAGTAGCAGCAGCATTAGCAGCAGCAGCAACAGCAGCGACAACAGCAAGGCAGCAACAGTAGCAGCAGCAGCAAGAGCATCAGCAATCACAAATTAACCAAAAGAAGAGCTGGGTCAACTTATACCATTAATACCACTGCTGCTGCTGCTGCTGCTGCTGCTGCTGCTGTTGCCTACCTGCGCACGCTCCTCCTCACACTTGCGTACCATGAGCCGCCGCAGCAGCGGCTGCTGCTGCTGCTGCTGCTGCTGCCGCTTCTTGTCTGCCAGAGCTGCTGCAGCTGCTGCTGCTCGCAGCAGGCTTTGCTGCTGCTGTTGCTGCTGCCGCACTAGGCGTTGCTGCTCCGCCTGCAGCAGCGCAGCCACCCTTCGAACTCAGACTTCATTGTGCAGACAGCTAGGGTTTAGGGTTTAGGGTTTAGGGTTTGGGGTTTGAAGCTGAGCACCTCTTGGCTTTGGCGCTCAAGTTCAGTGGACAGCTGCAGCTGCAGCAGAGCCCGCAGCTGCTGCTGCAGCAGCAGCTGCTGCTGCTGCTGCAGCAATTCCTGCTCCTCCTGCTGCTGCTGCAGCTCTTGTCGCTTCTTTCGTTGCTCCTCCTGCAGCAGGCGCTGCTGCTGCAGCGCAAACAGCACCAGCAGCAGCAGCAGCAGAAGTGCACAGATTGTCTGCAAACAGCTAGGGTTTAGGGTTTGAAATTTAGTGCTGAGGGTTTACTTGGACTCTTCTCTTCTCTTCTTGTGCGTGCTGCTGCCTTGCTGCAACACGACGACGAATTATCTGCTGTTGCTGCTGCTGCTGCTGCTGCTGTTGCTGCTGCTGCTGCCGTCTTAGACTGCGGTGTGTAGCCTGCTGCGATGAAGTGCCTTGAGCTGCGGGTGAATAAAGTTGCTGCTGCTGCTGCTGTTGCTGTTCTTCGTTGGTGTGCAGAAGCAGCTGCTGCTGCTCCAACTTCAGCTGCTGCAGTTGTTGCTGCTGCAGCTGCAGCTGCTGCTGCTTGTCCTCCCTGGTGTGCAGCAGCAGTTGCTGCAGCAAGAGATGGTCATACTGCTGCTGTTGCTGCTGCTCGTGTTGCTTCGGAGCAGCAGCAGGGGTGGCGGCTGCTGCCTGGCTGTTTGCTGCTGCAGGGGGAGCAGCAGCAGCAGCAACTGCTGCTGCTGCTGCTGCTGCTACTGCGTCAGGGGGGAGGTTAAGGATATGATATAAGGACAGTGGGTGTCGCCTCATGCCGCTGTAAACCCTAAACCCTCCTAGGGTTTAGGATCTAGGGTTTAGGGTTTGGGGTCTCGGGTTTGGGGTTTAGGGTTTAGGACCCAAACTGGGTATTCTCACAGCGCACACAGTTGTCCCCCTCGATGTGCTGCCGCACAGATCGAGGCCTTGGGTCTAGGGTTTAGGGTTTAGGGTTTAGGGTTTAGGGTTTAGGGTTTAGGGTTAGGACGGTGGGGTTGTGTTACACGTTCGCGACGAGGCGTACATACACCCCGGAGAAAGTGCTCTGTGCAGCAAGGAAAAAAACAAAACAATTCATTTTCAGTTTTCTACGCTTTAGGGTTTAGGGTTTAGGGTTTAGGGCTTAGGGCCGATACTGCAGCCAGTGTCGGCTGGCGCTTCTGGCTTGGGCCCCTAGGGCTTCGCAGCCGCTAAGCTAAACCCTAAACCCTAAACCCTAAACCCTAAACCCTGCTCCGTACACACTAAACCCTAAATCCTAAACACTCCATCTTTTAACTTTCAACTCTTTTTAAGCCCTTAACGGGCGCTGCGTCTCCTTTGCTTCTTCGTCGTCGGCATCAAGGGTTTAAGGTTTAGGGTTAAGGGTTTAGGGTTTAGGGTTTAGGGTTTAGGGTTTAGGGGTCCAGTCTGCAAGTACATATCCAGTACGGTTTAAACAAGAGCCTCGCCATTCCGCTTGTGCGCCCTGTGCGGCTCCAGCGCGTAGGGCTGAGGGTTTAGGGTTTAGGGTTTAGGGTTTAGGGTTTGGGAGATGTCTCGCCGCGCCCAAGTCTTGTTATTTGTTGCTGTGTTTGCTGCTGCCTGCCTCACGGCTGCTGCTGCTGCTGTACGCGGGGACATCCCTCTGGCCCTGAAGTCGCTCTCCGTAAGGGTTTAGGGTTTAGGGTTTAGGGTTTAGGGTTTGGGCTTTTTGAGTGGCGAGGCGGACCTCTTCCTGATGCCAGGGTTTGGGGTTTGGGGCACCGGGCAGTGCTTTCTCGTTGGGGTTTAGTGTGCCCCCAAGGTTCAAGAAGTTAGGGTTTAGGGTTTAGGGTTTAGGGTTTACGCGCAGGTGGCAGTTTGCCAGCTGGTTGTCTTCGGCCTCTGGGGTTTGGCGAGTGTTGTTTTGGGGGTTTTGAAATTGCCCGACGCCCCCGAGGCAGCAGAGGAGCTCGCCGGCGTAAACCCTAAACCCTAAAC
>NW_013543158.1:0-6059 GCF_000499545.2 Eimeria tenella | reverse complement strand
AGGGTTTAGGGTTTAGGGTTTAGGGTTTGGTGGGGGTTTGAATGCTGCAGGATCTGAAGAGGGCGAGAGAAGAGTTGGCAAAGAAAGGATACATTTGTCCCTGCAGCCGCAAGGACGACTAAACCCTAAACCCTAAACCCTACTAAACCCTAGACCCTAGGAGAAGGCGCCTGAGAGCAAGTCGTCACTGGAGGCTCAACGACTTTCCACGCCGCTTTTTAGGGTTTAGGGTTTAGGGTTTAAGATGTGGGTTGGACTCCAGCAGGGGCCGTAAGGCTCTCCGCTCTCTTGCTGCTGCTGCAGCGACAGCAGCAGCAGCAGCAGCAGCAGAAGCAGCAGCAGCAGATTACGCGGCCCCGAAGAGGCGCTGCTGCGGGGATTGCGCTGCGTCCGCTTCACCCCCGGGCAGCTGCAGCAGCACCAGTTGCTGCTGCTGCTGCTGCTCTTGCTGCTGCAGCAGCTGCTGCTGCTGCTGCAGCAAAATGGCCCCCTTGGCTCTGGCAGCAAACACCGAGAGCGACATGAGAGCCACTGGGGTGTACATACAGAGGAGCGTCAAACGCAAGCCGGCGCTTTGCTCCATACAGGCCGGAGTCACCTCGCCCTGCAGCAGCAGCAGCAGCAGCAGCAGCAGCAGAAGCAGCAGCAGCAGCAGCAGCAGCAGGAACGGGTTTTAAGAGTGACGGGAACTTTCAGCCGCGAAGCAAAACTTCAAGTGCTTTAAGCCCTGCGTTTTCAGTGTTGTCTAACGACACGTAGGAGCCACGGATCAGGGCCTAGGGTTTAGGGTTTAGGGTTTAGGGTTTACGCCGGGCCCCAGCTGGGCGCACGCTGGCGCGAAGAAGTCTTTTAGCCATCCGTAAAAGAATGGAGAGGGCACATCCCTGCAAGCCACAAGCAGTAAACCCTAAACCCTAAACCGTTGCCGCAAGTCCAAACCCTAAACCCTAGCTCCAAGTCCAAACCCTAAACCCTAGTTTCAAGTCCAAACCCTAAACCCTAGTTTCAAGTCTAAATCCTAAACCCCAGACCCTAACTCCAAGTCTTCACAAGTGGGGCGCTGGAGGGCCTCGGAGCAGTCTGGCGGCAGAAAAGCACAGTTTGGGGTCCGCAGCAAGGGTTTAGGGTTTAGGGTTTAGGGTTTAGGGTTTACCCGAAGGCGTGCATGTAGCAGAGGCAAACGGCATTAGCGAGAAAGCGGTTTTCGTAAGGGACAGAGTTTATGACGGCGAGGGACAAGCTGACCTGCAGTAGCCCCAAACCCTAAACCCTAAACCCTAAACCCTACTCCCCAACTCGAAACCCTAGGCCCAAACCCTAAACCCTAGGTTCCACAGAAGGTGGCAAACGCTCGTCGCCAGCCTGTCCTGGACCCTCCAGGAGACCCCGGGCCCACAACTTAGGGTTTAGGGTTTAGGGATTAGGGTTTAGGGTTTAGGGTTTACTTGGGAGGCCTGCAGCACCAAAAAGCCGACAGTTTGGAGCAGCAAGTACCAGAGGCAAACCTCCTGCGCCGCAGAGAACACAAACCCTAAACCCTAGGTTTAACTGCTGCAGAGCCAACACAGAGGGTTTAGGGTTTAGGGTTTAGGGTTTAGGGTTTACGTGCCATGTAACACGCAGTAGTCAGGAACAGCACAGCTGCTGCTGTTGTATAGGCGGCGCCTCCGCACAACTCACGGAGGCGAAGCAACCTGCAGCAGCAGCAGCAGCAGCAACAGCAGCAGCAGCAGCAGCAGCAGCAACGTTGTGAGTAACAGTATTCAGCTACAGCACTAACAGCAGCAGCAGCAGCAACAGCACAGACCTGCGGCACTCCTCTTCACATTCCGCAGACTCCCTTTGCTGCAGCTCGGAGCTTGGATCTGCTGCTGCTGCTGCTGCTGCTGCAGCGTCTGCACTGCAGCAAACTGCGCTGCAGTCGCCTTCAGCAGCAGCATTTTTAGCTGCCGCTGCTTCTGCTTCTGCAGTTGCTGCTGTTCTGTCATCGGTGACTGCTGCTGCCCCCCGCTGCTGTTGTTGCTGCTGCTGCTGTTGCTGCTGTTGCTGCTGTTGCTGCTGCTCCACGTCTGTGTCTGCTGTTGATTGATAACAAGGTGAAGTTGCATTAGGACTTTGCAGATTCCTTCGAAGCTCTTCAGAAACGCAAACCGAGCCTTCTGCTGCTGTTGCTGCTGTTGCTGCTGTTGCTGTAGGTGCTGCTGCTGCTGCTGCTGCGGCTGGCTCCCGCAGCCTACTTGGCTCGCCAAGCAAGCCAGCAGCAGCAGTAGCAGCAGCAGCAGCAGCAGCTCGCTTGTCTAAACTCTCCGCAAACCATCCGCCGAGCAATGTGCCTGCCGCACAGCAGAACAAAAAGGGTTTAGGGTTTACGGTTTAGGCTTTAGTGTTTAGGGTTTAGGGTTTAGGGTTGAGGGTTTAGGGTTTGGCCATGCGTGCGTGTTTCTGCGGGTTGGACGCCCAGGGCGGGTGGTTGCGCGGGTCGTTGGCCGCGGCTGAGGGTTTAGGGTTTAGGGTTTAGGGTTTAGGGTTTGGGGCACCGCAGAAGCCGGCGAAAGCGACTGTGCTGCTGATTGCTGCTGCTGCTTGCAGCTCGGAAGCAAAAAGAGATAAACTTAAAGAAATAAAAGGAAGAAAAGTTCCTGCCCCCTGCAGCACTGCAGCATAAACTCCGCAGGAGCAGCACAGCAGCAAAAACGGGGGACACGACAGCAGCAGCAGCAGCTGCCTGCCGCAGCCTCGCCCCCCGCTGCTGCTGCTGCTGCTGTGCTGCGGCGCGCTAGTGGCGGTGGTGCTGCTGCTGCTCGTTCGGCGGCCCAGGTCGTCAGCTGTATGCTGCTGCTGCTGCTGCAGCTGGGTCTCTGCAGCCAGGATGGCGGCTTGGAGGCTGTCTGCTGCTGCTGCTGCTGCTGCTGCTGCTGCGAGCTGCAGCTGCTGCTGCTGCTGCTGCTGGCGGTGCAGCAAAAGGCAAAGGGGGAAGAGGGCGACGCCGCCGAGGGCGAGGATGAGGTAGGCGAAGTACCAGCCTGCGGCGTTTGCTGCTGCTGCTGCTGCTGCTGCACCAGCAGCAAACCCCACAGGAGCAGCAGCAAGATAAGCAGCAAGCAGCCGCCCCCGCGTCTCCTCCGGTGCTGCTTCAGCAACAAGGGGAAAGCCCAAAGACAGGAAGACAGCCTGTGCTGCTCCTGCTGCTGCTCGCGCTGCTGCCAGGGGCAGGTAGGCGCCTGCTGCAGCAGCAGCAGCAGCAGCAGCAGCAGCGGCGACCCAGAGAGCAAGGCCCCCCAGCAGCAACTTGAAGGGCCCCGCGAGCCGCAGCAGCAACGGAGACGCAGGAGCAGCAACAGACAGAGACAACACAAAAAGGGACTGCAGCAAACCAACATAAATGGCCGGGCTGCTGGTCTTTAATGCTTTTGCTGCTAGGGCCCCCACTTCTGCTGAGGCCCCAGCAATAACTCCCCTGTCTCCGTACAGCAGCAAATTCGCAAACACAAAAAACACAACCAAACGACCCACGCTGCTCCCCGCTGCTGCTGCTGCTGCGGGCGCTGCTGCTGCTGCTGCGGGCGCTGCTGCTGCTGCGGGCGCTGGTGCAGCTGCAGCTGTGGGTGCTGCTGCTGCTGCGGGTGCTGCTGCAGCGGGTGCTGCTGCTGCTGCGGGTGCTGCTGCTGCAGAGGGTTCTGGTGCTGCTGGGGATGCTGCTGCCGCTGCTGCTGCTGCTACGGCTTCTGGGAGTGGGGAGGAAGGGAGAACTCTTGCTGCGTCCTTGGAAGCTTCCTCCTGCAGCTGCTGTTGCTTTTCTTGCTGCTGCTGCTCCTGCTGCTGCAGCTGCTGCTGCTGCAGCAGCTGCTGCTGCTGCGACTGGGGCTGTGGCTCGCTCAGCTGTTGCTCTAGGCGACCGACAGGGGAAGCAGCTGGTGCTGCTGCTGTTGTTTCTGCTGCTGCAGCTGCTGCTGTTGCTGCTGCTACTGCTCTTTGCTGCAGCGCAGCGCTGAATTCAGCCATCTCCGCTTATGGAGAACACCAATGCACTAAAAATCGGCGGTTCAGGGTTTAGGGTTTAGGGTTTAGGGTCTAGGGTTTAGGGTTTCCGTAGAGGATTCAGGCCCCCCTATTGCTCCGATCCTTCGTCCTCGTCTTCCATAGCCTAAACCTCAAACCATAAACCCTAAACCCTAAACCCTAGTTTTGATCTCTCCGGGGCATGGAGCGGTGACTTCCGGCGATCCGTCCACTGGTCGCACAAGTTTAGGGTTTAGGGTTTACGGTTTAGGGTTTAGTAAAGTTAGACGTAGCAGGCTGGGTTTTGAGGCTAAGACTTTAGATGCTCCAGGAAATCACTATTTTCTAGGGTTTAGGGTTTAGGGTTTTGCTCTATCCGCTCTTCAATACCGCAGTTCCAAAGCCCCAACAAACCCTAAAACCTGAACCCTAAACTCTAAACCCTAATTTTTAAATCTTCGTCTCAAAAAATGAAAATAAAACATTTTTCAGTCAATTTGAGCCTCACACTCTAACTTAATTTGGCCATAACAGCAGCAAACCCTAAACCCTAAACCCTAGAGGCGTGTGACGGAGTCACCTCCAAAGGCTCTTCATGCTGTCTGACCCTAAACCCCAAAACCCTAAACCCTAAACCCTAAACCCTTTAATCTGAGCCCTAAACTCTAAATGCTAAAGCGCTTTTTTGTTGTCAACAAGGGAAGACAAGCAGCAGCAACTCAGCCGAAGTTCCCTCCCCAGTTCTAATGTGTGTGGTTTAGGGTTCAGGGTTTAGGGTTTAGGGTTTAGGGTTTAGGGTTTGGGATCTTCAGCGCACCCAGAAAAAGACAGATAACCCAACTCTAAGTCTATTGATGCAGCAGCAAGTTCTAGGGTTTAGAGCTGACCTTCAGAACATCTTGAGAAATGTAATTTGTTCTTTAAGTTCCTTTTTTCAAGTCCAAAAAAGAATAAATATTCTTCAATTAATGAGACAAAAAGCAACTTTTCTTTTCTCACTTGCATTTACCCTAGTTTCAGCAGGTGTGCTGCTGTTTGCTGCTCAAGTAGTTACAATCAGGCTCCGAGGCAGACAGAAAACAAGAAGGGTTTAGGGCTTAGGGTTTAGGGTTTACGGTTTACGGTCTTGAGCGATGGTCCTCGCCTCGGCGTAATAGTGCGCATGTAGGCCTTTTAGGGTTTAGGGTTTAGGGTTTGGGGTTTAGGGTTTAGGGTTTAGGGCTTAGCCCTCCTTCCTGCAGCCTTTTCGCTTTTGCCCAATCAGCAGCTGCAAAGACTCTTCAAAATGTGTCCCCTTTTGGCCAAACTTGGCAACAAAGACTGTCTCCTTTTCTGTGGCCTAAAGGGGGACTGTCTCCTGTTTAGTCCCTTTCTAGGTTCGGCTTTCTTAGGGGCCCCCCTAGGAGGCCCTTTTGGGACCCCACTTGGGGGCCCCCTTGGGTCCTCCCTAGGGGCCCCCCTGTTGGGGCCTCTCCTGGGGCCCCCCTTGGGCCCCAGGAGGGGCCCCTCTTGGTTCTTGGAGGCCCTCTTTTGGTTAAGGGCCCCACACTTCCCCATTACTGGCATCTAGGCCCTTGACTCTCTGCAGAGAGGGCCTTGATTTGGTGTTTTTTATTTCAGAAAGAAACTTTTTTCGAATGAAATATCTTTAAAAGTTCCGAGAGATGCTCATGCAGCTTTAACCCGGCATTTTGTTTCGAGTTGCTGCGGGCACTTCACAATTATATCAATTAGCTTTTATGAGGATATTAATTATCCTTTTATCATTATGGTCATTAGACTTATCATGATGTCAAATGGTCCTTTTTAGGATATTAATTAGCCTTTATCAGGATATCAACTAGCCTTTACCAGTATAAGAATTACCTTTTATCAGGGCAATAATTATCGTTTGTGAGTATATTAATTTTCGTTTGTCAGTATATTAATTGCCCTTATTCAGGGCATGAATTATCCTTTGTCAGAGTATTAATTATCTTTTTCCAAGATGTTAATTATCCCTTTCTAAGATAGCAATGTGTTATCAGGTAATTAATGTCTTTTCCAACAAATTAATTATC
>NW_013543157.1:1413-1984 GCF_000499545.2 Eimeria tenella | reverse complement strand
CCGCTGCGCGTTCGCCGGCCTGCTGCCGCGGTGCAGCGCAGCCAGCAGCACAGTAGCGCCGATATCTTTTATTTCGTTGTGTCTCAAGTCCAGCACCTGCAGCAGCAGCCGCAGCAACAGCAGCAGCAGCAGTAGGAGCAGCAGCAGCAAACGGGAACGTGCGGCTGCAGCAAAAGCAAAAGCTGCAGCAGATGCAACTGCCTTTGCCTTCCTTCACCTGCACGCCTGTTGTATCCAGCAGCAGCAGCAGCGGGCACCAGGAGCAGCAGCAGCAAGTGCACAATGAGCAGCAGCAGCAGCAACAAAAGCAGCAGCAGCAGCAGCAGCAAGGCTACCTCCAGCACTTCCATCTGGTGGAGGCAGCGGGCAAGCAGCAAGGCGTCGCAGCAGTCCAGCCTGCAGTGCTGCAGCAGCAGCTGCTTCAGCTGCGCCCGCAGCGGCAGCAGCAGACCAGTGGTCACCTTGAAGAGGCCCTGGACAGAAATGGCGCAGCTGCGGAGACACAGCTGCTGCAGCAAACCTTTTTCGAACCAGCCGTTTGCCAAGACGCCGCGTTTGCTGCCCTTAGGCC
>NW_013543157.1:676-1212 GCF_000499545.2 Eimeria tenella | reverse complement strand
GCTCCTGCTGCTGCTGCTGCTCCTGCTGCTGCTGTGGCTCCTGCTGCTGCTGCTGCTCCTCCTCCTGCGGCTGCGGCTGCTGCAGCGGTTGCTGCGCACCGGCTTCGTACTTGGCCCTCTCTCCCGCTTCTTGCGGAGCGTGCTGCTGCTGCTGCGTCAGGTCTCGCTGCTGCTGCTGCTGCTGCTGCTGCTGCGGTTCCTGCCCCTCCAGCGGCGACTGCTGCTGCTCGCACGGAGACTGTTGCTGCTGCGGTGGCTGCAGCTCTTGCGAATGTTGAGGGCTGTGGCCCTGCTGCTGCTGCCGGGGCTCCTGCTGAAGCTGCTGCCGCTGGCCGTCGCACTGCTGCTGCAGGAGGTTGATCTGGCGCTGCTGCTGCTGCAGCAGCAGCTGCATGCTCATGCGGCAGTAGTGTTCGCCGAAAATGAGGCTGTGGGCCTCAGCAGCAGCAGCAGCAGCACTGCCAAGGGCCCCCGCAACGTGGGCATTTACTTCGCAGCCAGCCAGCTCCAAAGCCTGGGCTGTCCACAGCAGCTGC
>NW_013543157.1:0-480 GCF_000499545.2 Eimeria tenella | reverse complement strand
GTTGCTGCTGGGGGCGGTGCTGCTGCTGCAGCAGCTGCTGCTGCAGCATGTTGCGGAAGAAGAGAGTGGTGGTGTGGCGCCACGCGCGCTGCTGCAGCAGCACGCGGTGCAGCAGCAAATGCTCCAGGGGGGCGTGCTGCAGCTGCAGCAAGTCGGCGGGGCCGAGGTCCAGCTGCTGCTGCCGCAGCATGAGGTGCATGTACACCCCAAATGACAGCTGCAGCAAACTGCTGCTGAGCTCAGCAGGCCCCAGCAGAGCTGCCAAGTGTTGGCAAAGCCGGGGGCTTTGGCAGAGAGCGCGCAGCAGCAAGCTGCTGCTGTTGCTGTTCCTGCTGCGGATCTTGCTGCTGCTGCTGCTGCTGTCGCTGCTGCTGCTGCCGCTCTTCCCGGCGAGCCCCATGCCGGGGTGGCTGCTGCTGGCCGCGTCGCTGCTGCTGCTGCTGCTGCTGCTGCTGCTGCTGCTGTTGCTGCTGTCGCTGC
>NW_013543156.1:927-3916 GCF_000499545.2 Eimeria tenella | reverse complement strand
AGCAGCTGGAGAGGCGCCAGCAGCAGCAGCAACAGCAGCAGCAGCAGCAACAGCAGCAAAAGATCTGCCGCCACAAGATTCTGTTATTCAAGCTTTAGCAGAAGCACAAGCAGAGCTGCAGTCGCTGCAGACAGATAAGGCGCATGCAGCTGCGTCCCCAGCAGCAGCAGCAGCAGCAACAGCAGCAGGAACAGAAAGAACAGCTGCAACAGCAGAAACAGCCGCACCGGCAACAGCGGCTGCAACATCAGCAGCAGAAAAGACGGAAGCAGCAGCTGCTGCTGCTGCTTTAGATGAAGCAGCAAATGCCCAAAGTGAGCAGCAGCAAGATGAAAGGGCACAGCAGCAGCAACAACAACCGCAGCAACAGCAGCAGCAGCAACAGCAAAAACAGCAGCAGCAGCAAAAGCCGCAGCAACAGCAACAACAACAGCAGCAGCAGCAACAGCCGCAGCAGCAGCAACAGCCGCAGCAGCAACAACAGCCGCAGCAGCAACAAGAACAGCAGCAAGAACAGCAGCAAGAACAGCAGCAAGAACAGCAGCAAGAACAGCAGCAAGAACAGCAGCAAGAACAGCCGCAGCAACAGCCGCAGCAAAAACAGCAGCAACAACAGCAGCAACAACAACAACAACAGCAACAGCAGCAGCAGCAGCAACAACAACCACAACAGCAGCAGCAACAACAGCAGCAGCAGCAACAACAGCAGCAGCGGCAGCAGGAGCAACAGCAAGAGAAACAACAGCAGCAAAAACAGCAGCAGCAGCAGCAACAACAGCAGCAGCAGCAACAACAACAACTGCAGCAACAACAGCAGCAACAACAACAGCAGCAGCAACAACAGCAACAACAACAACAACAGCAGCAGCAACAGCAGCAACAGCAACAACAACAAAACCAGCAGCAGCAACGGCAACAACAAAACCAGCAGCAGCCGCGGCAACAGCAGCCGCAACAGCAGCAACAACGACAGCCACAACAGCAACAACAACAACTGCAACAGCAGCAACAACAGCAGCAGCAACAGCAACAGCAGCTGCAACAGCAACAACAACGACAGCCGCAACAGCAACAACAGCAACCGCAACAGCAGCAACAACAGCAGCAGCAGCCGCAACAGCAACAACAGCAACCGCAACAGCAGCAACAACAGCAGCAGCAGCCGCAACAGCAACCGCAGCAGCAACAACAGCAACCACAGCAGCAACGAGAAGATCAGCGGCTCCAACAGCAGCAGCGGCAACAACAGCAGCAACGGCAACAAGAGCAGCGGCCCCAGGAGCAGATGCAGCAGCAGCTGCTGCAGCAGCAACAGCAGCAACAGCGACAGCTTCAGCAACTGCAGAAACAACTGCAGCCCCAGCAGCAGCGAGAACAGCAGCCCCAGCAACAACAGCTACAGCAGCAGCAGAAGCAACAACAGCAGCAAACGCAGCAGCAGCAATAAGAGAGCAATGGCAGCAGCAGCAGCAGCAGCGGAAGGCACATCGGAGAGCGAATCTCAAAGGCTGCAGCAAAGCGCTAATTCGCAGCAGCAGCAGCAGCCGCAGCCACGTCAGTTCTTAGCAGCGCAGGCCAGCAGCAGCAGCAGCAGAAACGCAAGCAGCAGCGACAGCAGAAAAGCAGGCAGCAGCAACGGCAGCAGCAGCAACTGCTGCAGCAGCCCTAGGCCTTGTGAGCTGCAGCACTTTCTAGTGTCTTTCTCTTTCATTAAAAGTGTCTCCTCCCTTCAGTCTCTCCCCGTCTCGTTGCTGCAGCTAGCTACAGCTAGCTATAGCTAGCTGCAGCTAGCTACAGCTAGCCATAGGTTGAAACAGGCCCCCGCAGCTATCTACAGCTAGCTGCAGCTAGCTACAGCTAGCTGGGGACCGCCACAGCTGGCTACAGCTAGCTACAGGTAGCTGCAGCTAGCTACAGATAGCCGCAGCTAGCTGGAGATAGCTGCAGCTAGCCACAAATAGCTGCAGCTAGCTGGAGACAGCTGCAGCTAGCTACAGCTAGCTACAGCTAGCTACAGCTAGCTACAGCTAGCTACAGCTAGCTACGGGTAGGACTTGCGTGTTCCGATCGACGCACAAACGGGCAGTTTTGCCCAGCTAGCCAAACACCAGAAGGCGTTTAACACCACCAGCTAGCTAGCTAGCTAGCTAGCTGGCTAGCTAGCTAGCCGCTTGGCTAGCTAGCTAGCTAGCTAGCTAGCCAGCCCGCGACACTAGGGACTGCAGACAGAGCTGCTTCACCCGGTCCTCTGAAAGGCACTTACAGGGGCACTTTCTGTTACTTGTTTCTTGAGCTAGCTAGCTAGCCACTTGGCTAGCTAGCCACTTGGCTAGCTAGCCATTTGGTTTGCTAGCTGCTTAGCTAGCTAGCTACTTGGCTAGCTAGCTGCCTAGCTAGCTAGCCACTTGGCTAGCTAGCTGCCTAGCTAGCTAGCCACTTGGCTAGCTAGCTGCTGCTCTAGCTGGAAGATTGGCTGGGCAGCCGATTGTCTAGTTTGCCGCCAGCTAGCTAGCCAACTGGCTGGCCAACTAGCTAGCTAGCTGGCTAGCTAGCTAGCTGGCTAGCTAGCTAGCTAGCTGGCCGCATCCCCAGTTCCGCAGCTGGAATTGTCCCCAGCTAGCCAGCTCCCCGCCAGCTGTCTCCGCCGGCCCACCAGCTAGCTAGCTAGCCAGCCAGCCAGCTAGCTGGCTAGCTAGCTAGCTAGCTAGCTAGCCATCTCACGAGACCACCACCTCGCCAGCTAGCTAGCTGGCCAGCCCCCCACCCGCCCGCCAGCCCGCCAGCTAGCTAGCTAGCTAGCTGGGCTTAGGCGAGCCAGAGGCAGCCGCCATCGAGGGGTTTGAACTTTTTCTCTTTTTCTTTTTCTTTTTTTTGAATTGAAGTCCTCAAAAAGTACCTTATTTGGGCCCTCGTCTGCAGCGCGCAAAACCTCCCTTCTAGGGTATAAGCAGCAAACACCAAAACCCTCCTTCCCAGCAGCAGGGGGGCC
>NW_013543155.1:2052-2272 GCF_000499545.2 Eimeria tenella | reverse complement strand
TAAGGTTCTTCAAATACTTTCTCGAAGAGGAGCAGCAATTGCCTTCTCTAAACCCTAGGGTTTTGTGTCTGCATTGTGTTGCAGTCCACTGGTAAACATTAATTCGCATGTCCCGGCTCATCGCCTAACCACAAACCCTAAACCCTAAACCCTAAACCCTCAACCCTAAACCCTAGTGGTTGGGAGGGAACAGGCCCTGCGCGCTGTAGGCCTCTTCGAG
>NW_013543155.1:363-1987 GCF_000499545.2 Eimeria tenella | reverse complement strand
TTAAGACAGGAGGTCAAGGGTTTAGGGTTTAGGGTTTGGGGTTCACCACATAGTCTTCTTTATACTTCTCCACCAGCTTGGAAATAATTTTTGTCTCCATCTCGTTCAGCCTGAAACAAACCCTAAACCCTAAACCCTAAACCCTAAATCCTAGACCCGTTCACCGGAACGTGCCGCCAAGCCAGAAACCCTAAACCAAAAACCCTAAACCCCCTCCTTCCCCAAACCCTAAACCCCAAACCCCAAACCCTAAACCCAAAACCCCCCGCTGTGCCGCCCCCCCAAACCCTCCCGCGGTCCCCAAACCCCAAACCCTAAACCCTAAATCCCCCGCTGTGCCGCCCGCCAGCCCCCCGCCCGCGCGACCGCTAAACCCTAAACCCTAAAAGGGGGTATAGGACCTTTTGTGGGGCGAGGGCGTGCGGAGCTGGAGGTCGTCGGCGAGGAGGTGGAGGTGTTGCTTCAAGTCCACAAGTTGTTTGTTTTGAATTAGGGTTTTGTCATTTTTATAATTCTTTTTCAAAATTGGATCCAAACAATTCTTCTTCAAGTCATAAAACCCTCGCCGCGCGCTCTTGGGGCGCCGCGACTGCACCCGCAACACGCGCTTTCGCGTCCGCTTCATTTCGAGGGTTTAGGGTTTAGGGTTTAGGGTTTGGGGTTTGGGGTTTGGGGTTTGGGGGTGCGGTTTGGGGGCTGGATGCTGGGCGCGAAGGGACACGGCCTTTTGCAGGAACAGAATCAGCAAGCGAGGGCTTACGGTTTAGGGTTTAGGGTTTAGGGTTTAGGGTTCAGGGTTTAGGGTTTAGGGTTTAGGGTTTGGAGTTTAGGGCTGGAAGATTCCTTAACACTAAACCCTAAACCCTAAGCAACAGGAAAGACGGAACGAAGACGCAAAGTGGGACTAAGGCGCCAAGGAATCAGACACGTTTCATAATTTAGGGTTTAGGGTTTAGGGTTTAGGGTTTAGGGTTTAGGGTTTAGGGTTTAGGGTTTACGGTGTAGGGTTTAGGGTTTGGGATTCAAAGTATCGGCATGCAAGGCCGAGAGTGGGGCCTCCTGCCGGGGCTTTTCCAAACGCTATACCCGAACCCCTGAACGCTAAACCCTAGTCCCTAAACCCTAAACACTAAACCCTAAACCCTAATTTTTTAATTCTAAAACCCCAAACTACTGTCGCTGCCATCTTATTTTTCCCAAAAGCTCTTCGGGGCCCCGGGGGGGCCCCCCTTGGCCGTCGGGGTGTACATACACCTCGCTTCAGACTCTGCACCCGAACTCCTAAACCCTAAACCCTAAACCCTAAACCCTAATCTGACTCTCCAAACCCTCGCATGCATTTCGCAGCTGCCCGCCTCCTTGGGGGCCCCCGGGGGGCCCCCCAAACCCTTTACAGCGCCGCGCGCAGCAGTCCAAGGGGCCCACCTTGGGGGCCCCCAGGGGGCCCCCCAGAAGCCCCTAGGGGGCCCCCCCAAGAATCCAAAAGGGGGGGCCCCCCTGGGGGCCCCCTTAGGGGCACCCCCTCTTGGGGCCCCCCTGGGGGCCCCCCTAGGGGGCCCCCAAGGGGAGCCCCCAGGGGGCCTCCCAGGGGCCCCCTTTCTGGGGGCCCCCCGGGGGGCCCCCC
>NW_013543155.1:0-308 GCF_000499545.2 Eimeria tenella | reverse complement strand
GGGGGCCCCCTGGGGGCCCCCGGGGGGCCCCCCCGGGGGGCCCCCTGGGGGCCCCCAGGACCCATTTGTGGGTTAAATGGAATAAAATTGTTGCGGAACTTTTCGAGTTCTTCTCAGTCTAGAAAAGTAAATAGAATGATGACAAGGGCCCTCGAAAGTCATGTTGAATATTTAAGACAACTTGGGGGGCCCCCCCCGCCCCCCCCCCCTCCCCCTTATGTACCCCCTTCTCCTGCGCAGGGGCCCCCCGAGGCGCACGCTGCTGCGGTGCGTGCTGCTGCTGCTGCTGCTGCTGCTGCTGGCTAGCT
>NW_013543154.1:2149-3288 GCF_000499545.2 Eimeria tenella | reverse complement strand
CAGGGCCTTGCTGTTGGCTGTGCTGCTGAGGCCATTGCATGCGCCCGCGTGCTGCGGCGGCTGCAGCAGCAAATTAGTGCTGCTGCTGCTAGGCCTTTTGAAGAGGAAATCAACAGGCAGTAGGTTTGCTGCTGCTGATGACGCTGCTGCTGCTGCTGCTTCTTTACCTGACGCTGTTCTTCGTCCTGTTACCGCTGCTGCTGGTTCTGCTGCTGCTGCTGCTGGCCGCAACGGCTGCTGCTGCTTCGGGCTTTGTCCCTGCAGCTGCTGCAGCTTGCTTTGCAGCTTAGTGTGAAGCGCGGAGCCGCTGCTGCTGCTGCTGCTGCTGCTGCTGCTGCTGCAGCTCGAGCGTCTTCTCCGTGGACCTGCGGAAAGCCCTGCGGCTTCTAGTGGCTCCTGAAGATGGTTTGCTGCTGCAGATCCACATGCGGCTGCTGCCTGCTGCTGCTGCTGCTGCTCTTGCGGGGGTAATGCGCAAAGCCTTCCGCTGCTACATCCGCTGCGTCTGGCTCACCAGGCCTAGGAGGTCCGTCTGCTGCTGCTGTTGCTGCTACTGCTGCTGCTGCTGCTGCTGCTGCCTCCTGTGTTCTTCTCGCTGCTGCTGCTCTACCCTTTCTCGTCGGTGTTGCTGGGGTTGTTACTGCTGCTCCTGTTGCTGCTTCTGCTTCCTGTGTTTTCGCTGCTCTTGCTACTGCTATTGTCGCTGTTGCTGCTCCACTGCCTCTAGATTTGCGGGGCTGCTGCAGCAGTTGCTGCCTCCCATGTCCTCGTATTTCGTTTTTGTTTACCAGTCTGTTGGGGGCAAACGGCGGCTGCTGCTGCTGCTGCTGCTGTGATTGTCATGGAGGGTTTCTTGCAGTGCATTTGGTGTGCCTCTGCAGCAACCAAGGCGAAGATTTCGCCCGCCGTTTGCTGCTGCAGCTGCAGCAAGACAGCGCTTTGTTTTTTAGGGCTTTTTCAGGTTTTGTTGGGTCTCATGCAGCAGCAACGGAGCGGCAGCAGCAAGCAGCAGCAGCAGCAGCAGCAAGGACTCTGGGACACCATTTGCTGCTGCTTCACCTGCTGCAGCAGTTCTTGATGTCCCCAGCTGCTTCAGCCCAAGACCGCCTGCTGCAGTTGATTGGGTGTATTGCTGGCAC
>NW_013543154.1:508-755 GCF_000499545.2 Eimeria tenella | reverse complement strand
CTGCGGCTGCTGTTTGCTGCAGCAGCAGATCGGAGGGCCTGCTTGGAAGCCATTAAGCGGGCCCTTTCCGAATTGAAGCAGAAGCGCAGCAGCAGACGCAGCAGCAGCAGCAGCAACAGCAGACGCAGACGCAGCAGCAGCAGCGGGAGGCAGCCCCGCAGGAGCAGCCGACGCAGCAAGAGGCGTCTTGTTGCTAAAGACACCAGAGATGAACAAAGGGGAGCGATTTGCTTCTTTCCAGGGCCTC
>NW_013543154.1:0-352 GCF_000499545.2 Eimeria tenella | reverse complement strand
ACAGCAGCAGCAGCAGCAGCAGCAGCAGCAAAGAGCCAGCCCGTGCAAATGTGGCGCCCTTCCTCCAACCGCTTTTAGCTGCAAACGGGGAAAGAGCCAACCAGCTGTATCTGCTGCAGCAAGAGAACATCCCAGCAACAGCTGCAGCAGCTGCAGCAGCTGCAGCAGCAGCGGAATCTGTAGTTCTCCCGCACAAAAACGCAGTAGCCTCCTATCCGCCAGCAGCAGCTGCGGCAACAGCAGCAGCAGCAAGCAGCAGGAGACAATCTGTGTGGCGGCGCCTAGTGGGCTTCCTTCGCAGTGACACATGTGCTGCACGCAGCACAGCAGCAGCAGCAGCAGCAGCAGCAAC
>NW_013543153.1:869-1156 GCF_000499545.2 Eimeria tenella | reverse complement strand
CCAAAACTGCTGCAAAAAAGCGCGTTTTTTCGGCAGCAGCAGCAGCGGCGAGTGGGCAAAGCGGGGCGCAGCAAAAGCGCAGAAAAGGGGAGAAAAGAGCACAAAATGGTCCATTGCGTGACCAGTGGTCCACTCAGGCGGCTCCATCTACGTGCCCGTGCTGGCCCTGCTCATGGGCTTCGAGGCCCACACAGCCACGGCCCTTTCCCAGGCCCTCATGTGCGGCGGCGTTGCTGGAGGAACTCTTTTGCTGCTGTTCAAGAAGCACCCTTTCGCCGACAGGGCCC
>NW_013543153.1:0-769 GCF_000499545.2 Eimeria tenella | reverse complement strand
GGGGGCGGGGTTGCTGCGGGAGAGCTTGCTGCTGCTGCTGCTGCTGCTGCTGCTGCTGCTGCGGGTGCTGCGGCGCCGTTTGCTGCTGTTCAAGATGTATTGTTGTTTTGCCGATAGGCCCTTGTGGACCTCGACTGGTCTGCTGCTGCTGCTGCTGCTACTTCTGTTTATGGGGATGCTGCTGGTATTTCCGCGGCTGCTGGAAGTGCTAGGGTTGCTGCGGGGGTTGCTGTTGCTGCTGTTGCAGAGGGTGTTGCAGCAGCTGAAGGAGTGGTGCTGATGCGGGCGCTGCTGCTGCTGCTGCTGTTCGTGCTGCTGGGCTTTGTAGCGCTGCTGCTGCTCTTGCTGGTCGCACTGTTGCTGCTGCTGCTAATGAGGCCTCACGACGTCTGGTCTGCGTTGCAGCTGCTGTTGCTGTGCTGCTGCTGCTGCTGCTGCTGCGCGGTGCACCAAACCCCTCCCCAACTCTCTCTCGCAGCTGCAGCAGCTGCTGCTGCGCGGTGCACCCAACCCCTCGCCAACCCCGCTGCTGCTGCTGCTGCTGCTGCTGCTGCTGCTGCTGCGTGCAGGTGATATTCTTGGCTCCTGCGCAGCTAGTGGGGGTTTCTTTGGGAGTCATTTTGAATTACTGTTTGCCTTCGTGGCTGCTGGTGCTGCTGCTGGTGCTGGTGCTCTCGGTGGCTGTGAAGCAAACTATAACGCAGTACCAGCGGCTGCGCCGCGAGCGCAGCGCAGCGCAGCAGCAGCAGCAGCAGCAGCAGGTTGCTGC
>NW_013543152.1:5249-10436 GCF_000499545.2 Eimeria tenella | reverse complement strand
CAAACGGAAGAGCCCTGCCGTGCTGCCATCGGCGCCACAGCATTATGCTGCTGCTGCTGCTGCTGCTGCTGTCGCAGCTGCTGCTGCTGCTGCTGCAGATCGAAGTGCTGCGAATTCTGCTGCTGCTGCTCCTGCTGAATGCTGCGCTGCAGCGCTCCTCCAGAAACGGCTGCGCACTTCGCAGCAACGCAGATACCAGCAGCACCCAGCTGTGCCTCAGAGAAGCCACGTAATCTGCTGCTGCTGCTGCTGCTGCTGCTGCTGGCGTGGAGCAGCTGCTGCTGCGGCGCCACTGGCAGCTAGCAGCAGCAAACGCAGCAGCAGCAGCCACGACTGCTGCCTCCAACTTTAAATCCCTTAAAAGAAAATGACCTGAGTAAAACAAGCGGCAGCTGAAGCAGCCATTATCCGCAGCAGCAGCAGCAGGCGCGGCTGCTGCTGCTGCTGCTTCAGGCGCTGCTGCTGCTGCTGCTGAGTCACTGCTGCCCCGCAAGCCAGCGTGTGAAGTTTCAGAGCAGCGTCTGCCGCTGCTTGTCGGCAGGCAAAGCTGCTGCTGCCGTTGCTGCTGCCGTTGTTGCTGCTGCTGCTGCTGCTGCAGTTGGTGCGGCGCGTGCAGCTGGTGAAGCTGCTGCAGCCCCAAAGAGCGCAGCAGCTGCAGCACCGCAAACGAATCTGCAGCAGTTCCTTGCAGCAGCGCAGCAGCAAACTCTGCTGCTGCTGCCACGAGAGAAGCTGCCGCATGCGCTGCAGCAGCAGCAGCAGCAGAGCAGCAGGTTGCTGCGGGGCAGCTCAGGGACCACCAGCACTGCAGCACAACAGGCTTCAGGTGCTGCTGCAGCAGCGCCGCTGCAGGATGTGCTGCTGCTGCTGTTGCTGCTGCTGCTGGGCGCCGTGATAGCAAATGAAGAGTTGCTGTTGCTGCACTGAGAGCAGCACACACGCGGTAGCGGCAAGCAGCCACACACAGCAGCAGTAGCCGTCTGCGGCTGCTGCTGCTGCTGTTATTGTTGCTTGCTGCTGCAGCGGACTGCTGCTGCAGCTGCCCAACAGCAGCTACGATGTTATCAAGGGCCAAATCAACCGCTGTAGATGAAGCCTCTTCAATTCCACTGAAGCTGCTGCTGCTGCTGCTGCTGCTGCTGCTGCTGCTGCTGCTGCAGCTGCTGCTGTCACTGTTCCTTCTGCTATCGCCGCTGCTGCTGCTCTGCTGGGCCCTTAGCAGCAGCAGCAGCTGCTGCTGAAGCTGTCTCTGCTGCAGACGCCGCTGCTGCTGCTGCAGCCCCAAATCATTCCAAAGTTTCAAAAGGCCCCATATGTGCTGCAGCAGCGGCTGGCAGCAGAAGCAGAAACGCCCCCGTCCCCCCTGGCATGCTGCTGCCGCTGCTGCTGTTGCTGCTGCTGCTGGCGCTGTTGCTGCTGCTGCTGTTGCTGCTGCATGAACGTCTTGTGAGGCACACAAACAGCTGCCTAGGCCTCCAGTAGGAAGCATATACTGCAGCTGCTGCTGCAGCAGGGAAGCAGCTGCTGCTGCAGCAGCTGCTGCGTTTGCTGCTGCCGTTGCTGTTGCTGCGGCCATTGGCTTATTTGCTGAGGGCACCTGCAGCAGCAGCTGCTGCTGCGGAGCAGCGGCAGCAGCAGCAACTGAATCGACAGCTTCGCGGAGATAATGCCATTCAGCGAATTCAGGACCTGGTTGGTGCCGCTGCTGCTGCTGCTGCTGCAGCTGCTGCTGCTGTTGCTGCTGCTGCTGGCTGCGCCGCTGCTGCGCTTGGTCTTGGAACCCCGCTGATGGCAGCAATTCAACAGCAGAAGAAAAGGGTGAGCAGCAAATGCTCTTGCTGCTGCTGCTGCTGCATGCGAGTGCAAGAATCTGCTGCTGCAGTTCCGCTGCCGGGATAGATGAGTGCAGCAGGCGCTGCTGCTGTTGTTGCTGCTGCAGTCCCTGCTCCAGCTGCTCCAGCTGCTGCCGCAGCTGCTGCAAGCTCGCAGTACTGCTCGTGTAGCCATATGCTACCGCATGCTGTTGCTGCAGCAGCAGCAGCAACTGCTGCTGCTGCTGCTGCTGCTGCTCCAAGCTGCTGCAGGAAAGCAGCAGGCATGCATGCAGCAGGCGCAGCAAACAGTTGCGTACGTACACCAGAGCCGCCCGTGTCTTTCCTGCTAACACGACCCCTGCAGTGTTGCTGCTGCTGTTGCTGCTGCTGCTGTTGCTGCTGCTGCTGTTGCTGCTGCTTCTGTCGAAAGCAGCAGTCTCATAGAAAAGAAAGACCGCGGTGGATACCGCGCAGCTCTGCTGCTGCTGCTGCTGCTGTTGTTGCTGCAGGCAGCAGGTGCAGGCGGTATCTACTGCCGCTGCTGCTGCTGCTGCTGCTTGTTGCTGCTGCTGGAGTCGTAGCTGCTGCAGCAAGCCGCGCAGCAGCTGCAGCATTCGTACCAGTGCTGCTGCATCTCGGCTAAGCAGTAGCAGCCAAGTTTTGCTTGCTGCACTGAGAAGCAGCAGCAGGCTCGCAGCAGCAGCTGCTGCTTCTGCTAGGTCTCCTGCTGCTGCTTTTGCAGTGGCAGCGGCAGCAGTTGCTGCTGCTGAGGGCTGCAGCAAACGCTCGAGCGGAGGAAGCAGCAGCTGCAGCAGCGGCTGCAGCAAGTCCTCTCCACAGAGGCAAAGGAGTTCCCTCAGAACGAGGCCACACAGCAGCAGCAGGCTGCCACTTGTGCTGCTGCTGCTGCCGACGGTGCTGCTGATGCTGCTGCTGCTGCTGATGCTACTGCTGCTGCTGCTGCTGCTGGGCGTATGCCCTGGCGGAGCTGCCAGCTGCGTAGGGCTGGACACATAGTAAGGGACAGCAGCTTCTGCTGTTGCTTCTGAAGAGTCTGCTGCTGCTGCTGCTGCTGCCTCTGCTGCTGCTGGCGTTGTTGTTGCTGCTGCTGCTGCTAAGTGTGAGGGTTGCTGCTGCCGGCATAAGCACTCGACACATGCCGTCCATGCTGCAGCAGCAAGCTGGGAGGCCGCGTGCAGTAGAGTCGCATTGCGCTGCTGCTGCTGCTGCTGCAGCCGCTGCAGTGCAACAGCAGCAGCAGCAAGAGCGCCGCAGACGTCTGCTGCTTCGCGAGAGTCACGGAAGGCAGCAGCAGCATCAGTCAAAACGCAGCAGCAGCCGTCGGCCTGCTGCTGCTGTTGCTGCTGCCGCAGCTCAGGTGTCGGCTGCTGCTGCTGTCGCTGCTGCTGCTGCTGCTGCTGTTGCGGTGGCGGCGTCATTTCAATTGCTGCTTCCTGGCAGCTGCAGCACTCCCATGTCACTGGCGGAACTCGGCATCGGCTGCCGCTGTTGCTGCTGCTGCTGCGCCACTGCTGCTGCTGCTGCTGCTGCTGCTGCTGCTCAGCTGCAGCAGGCCCCCCCAGTGGTTAGACGCGATCTGGGGTGTACAGACAGCTGCGCCGGCTGCTGCAGCAGCAAAGAAACAAAAGAAATGAGACAAACTAGTCCATTAAAGTAGTGATGTGCTGGCTTTCGATGCTGCCGCTGCTGCTGCTGCTGCCGCCGCAGCTGCTGCTGTTGTTGCTGGTGCTGCTGCTGCTGATGCTGCTCAGCCAAGGACTCCCTGCAGCAGCAGATGACTTCATATTCAAATAAATTCAATTCAAAGAGAAGACACTCGCCACGCTGCAGGAGCAGCAGCAGCAGCAACAGCTGTTGCTGCAGCAGCAAATGAGTCTCGTGGGGCCCCCAGAGGCCTCGGGACCCTGAAGCAGCAGCAGCAGTTGCTGCTGCTAGCAGCAGCAGCAGCAAGAGCACGGTAGCGTAGCCACGTCCTTGTTGCCAGCAGCTGACAGCGTCAAGCTGCAGCTTCTTAAAGAGCAGCAGCAGCAACAGCCTGTGCGCAGCAGCAGCAGCAAGAGCAGCAGCGGCTGCTGCTGCTGAGGCACCGCTCGACTCTTACTTATGGCTGCTCGCAGCTTGCTGCAGCAGCAGTTGAGGCAAGTGAATAATGCAAAACCACCCTTGCTGCTGCTGTGCTGCAGTGGAGCATAGCAGCAGCCGACAAAGTGCTGCAGCAGCAGCTAGTAGCAGCTAGTACGCAGCAGCAGCAGCTAGCAGAAGCTAGTGCGCACCAGGATCAGCAGCCAGTGTGCAGCAGCAGCAGCACCTAGCACGCAGCAGCAGCAGAAGGTGTGCAGCAGCATTTTGCATGAAGCAGCAGCAGCAAGAGCTCCTCAATACCAGCAGCAACGGGGGCAGCCGCAGCACCGACGTAACTGGCGAATTCCCCTGCTGCTGCTGCGCCCGTGTTGCTGCTGCTGCTGTTGCTGCTGCTGCTGGGGCGCCCAGGCGTCCCGCTGCTGCTTCGACAACTGAAAAATCTCGGAACCCTTTGCTGCTGCTGCTCACTGTTTGCTGCGTCACTTTGCAGTCGCACACAGGAACAGCAGCAGCAGCAGCAGCAACAGCAGCAGCAAAAGCAAAACATCCGGGGACAGCAGCAGCAAAAGCAGCACACCCAGCAACTGCAGCAGCAGCAGCCAAAACCCCAGCTGCTGCGCGCCATGTTTCGGGTGTACGTACACTCCAAGTAGTGTATATCCGGCGCTTGTGTTTAGCAGGCTGAATCAGCAGCAGCAGCAGCAGCTGCTGCTGCTGCTTCAGTGGCAGCTGCATTAACTACAGCCGCAGAAGCAGCAGCAGCAGCAGTATTAACTGCAGCTACAGAAGAACCGACTGCAGCAGCAGCAGCAGCAGCAGCAACGGCAACTGTATCAACTGTAGCCGTGGAAGTGGCAGCAGCAGCAGCAACGGGAGCAGCAACACGTGCAGCAGCAGCAGCAGCATTTTGTTTTGCTGCTTCGACTCATTTTATTGATTTGCGCATCTGATTAAATCTCGCAGGTGTCTGTACACCTAAAGTCAAGTGGCTTTAACCTTCCCTTGCTGCTGTTGCTGCTGCTGTCGCTGCTGCTGCTGCTGCTGCTTCCGCTGCTGCTGCTGCTGCTGCGTCTTCGCAGCAGGAGCCATTCGTCCCTTGAGGGCGTCGGCAACAAGGGAAAGCAGCTGCAGCAGCAGCAGCAGGTTCAGCAGCAGCAGCAGCAGCAGCAGAGGCACCACCCAGAAAGTAAACACCCAAATTTCAACAGCTGCAGCGTGGCTTGCTGCCGTTGATCCTTGCTGCTGCTGCTGCTGCTGCTGCTGCAGTCGG
>NW_013543152.1:0-5149 GCF_000499545.2 Eimeria tenella | reverse complement strand
GCTGCTGCTGCTGCTGCTGCTGCAGTCGGTGTGCAAAGAGCTGCTGCTGCAGCTGCTGCGAGCTGCAGAGACACCCCCCCAGCAGCAGCAGCAAGCTCAGCTGATACCGCAGCTTCCTGCTGCGTGCAACCAGCAGCAGCAGCAACAGCAGCAGCAGCAGCAGCAGCAGCACACCAACCACTACAGGGTCTCTATAGTTTGTGCTTAGCAGCGCCTCTCTGCACAGGAGCCACGGGGACGCAGGGTCTGCTGCTGCTGCTGTTGCTGTTGCTGCTGTTGCTGCTGCTGCTGCAGCCGGCTGCTGCTGCTGCTGCTGCTGCTGCTGCACCACGTCGTAGGGCCCCAAAACAGAAGACAGCCATGAGCTGCCCCTGGCGAAAGCGTTTAGAGGCTCTTCCATGCTGCTCCCGTGCTGCTGCTGCTGCTGCTGCTGCTGTTAGTTCGGCTGCTGCTGCTGTTACCGCGAGCCCTGCTCCTGCTGTTGCTGTGAGTACGACCGGACCTGCTGCTGCAGCTAGTGCTCCTGCTGCTGTTTTAGATGCTGCTGCTGCTGCTGCAGTTAGCACTGCTGCTGCTGTTGCTATTTTGGTTGTTGCTGCTGCCGTTTCGGCGGCGGCTGCTGCTTGAGCTGCTGCTGCTGCTTGCTGCTGCTTGCTGCTTCTTGCTGCTGCTGCAGCTAACGGCCGACCCCGTAGGTGTGTGTCATGCTGGCACAGCAGCAGCAAACTGTTGCCGCAGCAGCAGCAGCAGCTGCTGCTGCTGCTTGCCTTGCTGCCTCTCTTCCTGCTGACTCGGGTTGTCTTCGATAGATGCTTGTGTCTCTTCAGGTGCTGTTTCTGCTGTTGCTGCTGTTGCTGCAGTTGCTGCTGCTGAAGCCACTGCAGTCGCTGCTGCTATTGTCGCTGCTGCTGCTGCTGCTGCTGCTGCTGCGTGTCTTTCGCGGGTGTTGGCCCTCCCTATTTGCTTCCCCTTCCTTAATAAAGAAAGTAATTAAATAAATACATTAAAGGTATTTTTGTTTTCTTTTTGTTGCTTCTGCTGCCTCGAGGGCTTCACTAGCAGCAGCAGCAGCAGCTGCTGCTGCTGCTGCTGCTCCTGCACCTGCTGCATGCAGTGTCGGTGCGTGCTGTTGTTGGCGTTTTTGTCTTTTCCAAATTATTTCTGGTTCAACAAATACCATCAAGAGACTCATTCGCTGCTGTCCAGTTGTTGCTGCTTCTCCTGCTGCTGCTGCTGCTGCTGCTGTGGTCTACCACCTCAGTCTGAGGATTTAGGGTTTAGGGTTTAGGGTTAAGGGTTTGGAGTTTGCAAGATGGGCTCAACTGAGAAATTTGACTACGACTACATTGGTAAGCAATCGCTCATTTACGGGGTTTCGGGGTCAGGGTTTAGGGTTTGGGGTTTAGGGTTTAGGGTTTAGGGTTTAGGGTTTAGGGTTTCGGCTGTTACCGTGTTTTGCTTTCATGGAGTGCTCCGTGCGCCAGAGGTCTGCTGCATGTTTGTTGCCTATTCCTCAGGCTTTAGGGTTTAGGGTTTAGGGTTTAGGGTTTAGGGTTTAGGGCTTAGGGTTTGTGGTGTGTGCGCAGTGATTGGGGGCGGTTCTGGGGGTTTGGCGAGCGGGAAGCAAGCAGCAGGGCTAGGGGCTAGGGTTTTGGTGTTGGACTTTGTAAAACCCTCAATTAGAGGTTTGAGTTGGGGTTTAGGAGGGACTTGTGTTAATGTTGGATGCATTCCAAAAAAGCTGCTGCACTTTGCTGCTCAAACTCGCCAATTTGGGGTTTGGGAAGCCCCCATGCTTGGCTGCAACCCTTACGTCGCTCTAAACCCTTTTTCAGGGTTTCCAGAAAACCAACTCAAACCCTGCGACTGGCAAACCCTCGTCGAGGTACCCCTAAACCCTCAACCCTAAACCCTAAACCTTAATCTACCGCTGACGCGCTAAACCCTAAACCCTAATTTGCTGCTGCGGCCACAAACCCTAGTTTTCTGCCGATGCCCTAAACCCTAAACCCTAATTTGCTGCTTAACTTTTCTGCTAACTCGTCAGATAGAAGACTCACTCCTCAAACGCTAACCCCTATACTCTGATGTAGGGTTTAGGGTTTAGGGTTTAGGGTTTAGGGTTTAGGGTTTAACTTTTTATGTATTTCTGTTACTAACTAACTGAATAACTAGCTGCAAATTGCCAAATTAACCGCCGAATATTTTGTGTGTTGCTGCTGCTGCTGTTGCTGCTGCTTCTGCTGCTGCTTCTGCTGCTACTCCTGCTGCTGCTTCTGCCGCCGCTGCTTGTTTCTGCCGCCTGCTTCTGCTGCTGCTTCTGCTGCTGCTTCTGCTGCTGCTACTCCTGCTTCTGCTGCTGCTTCTGCTGCTGCTTCTGCTGCTGCTACTGCTGCTGCTGCTGCTGCTCAGAGAGTGCAGTCTTACATAAAGCAGCTGAACTTCAGCTACCGCGTGGGCCTGCAGAATGCGGGGTGTACGTACACCCGAGCCTTGGCCCGGCTTGTGGGGCCCCACACGGTGGAGTATGAAGAAAAGGGAGTTGTGAGTTTGCTGCTGCCGAATCAAATTAATATAGCCAGCAGCAGCAGCAGCAGCAGCAGCAGCAGCAGCAGAAGCAGCAGCGGCGAAAGCAGCGCGAAAAGAAAGCAGCGACAGCAGCAGCAGCAGAAGCCGCAGCGAAAGCAGCACAAAAAGAAAGCAGCAGCAGCAGCAGCAGCAGCAGCAGCAGCAGCAGCAGCAGCAGCAGTTTGTGGGCGCAGCTTAGCGAAAAGCGGGTGTTTTTGCGCGGGAAAAAGCGCAGCAGGTGTTGCGTTGCAAGGCGCGTTCGATGCTGCTGCGCGTTTCATCTTTTTGCTTCTCCTTTTCGATTTATTTTATTTCAAATGCAGAAAAAAGAAGTTTCCGCGAAGCACCTGCTGCTCGCCGTCGGCGGGCGCCCCCACGTGCCCCCGGAGGTCCCCGGGGCCCGCGAGTTCTGCGTCACTTCCGACGAGATCTTCAGTTTGAAACAAAGTCCCGGAAAGACGTCAGCGTCTCCTTTTTCCGCTCAGTTGTCTCTTTAATTGTCTCCGATCTGTCTCGCTAATTCTCCCTTTTGTTGTCTCCTTATTTGCGCTTTTATTTGCCTTTTTTCGGCTTTTTTGGCGCCATTTTTGACCGTTTTTGGACCTTTTTAGACTTTTTGCTGCCGCTTTTCCTCCCTTTGGCTCCTTAATTGTCCCCTTTTTCCGCTCAATTTGGCCCCCAGTTGTCTCTCCAATTGTCTCTCCAATTGTCTCCTTTATTGTCTCCTTTACTGTCTCCTTAATTGTCTCTTTAGCTGCGCTTTTTTTTGCTCTTTCGTGGCTTTTTTTGACGTTTTTTGGACTTTTTTGGACTCTTTCGGACTTTTTTTGCTGTTTTGCCTCCCTCTGGCTCCTTAATTGTCTCCTTTTCGGCGCTTTAATTTTCTCCTAATTGTCTCCTCAATTGTCTCTTCATTGTCTCCTTAATTGTCTTTTAATTGTCTCCTAATTGTCTCCTTTATTGTCTCCTTTATAGTCTCTTTGGTTGTGTTTTTGTTCACTCTTTTTTGGCTTTTTTGGACTCTTTTTGGGACACTTGGCCTGCTTTTCTGTCTCCTTTCTGTCTCCTTTTCGTCTTTTTCATTGTCTCCTAATTGTCTCTTTAATTATCTCTTAATTCTCTTTTTAATTGTCTCCTTTTTGTCTTTCAATTATCCTTTTAAGTGTCGCATCTTTGTCTCTTAGTTATCTTTTTAATTGTCTCCTTTTTGCCGCCTAATTATCTTTTCAATTGTCTCCTTTTTGTCTCCTTTTTGTCCTTTTAATTGTCTCCTTTTTGTCTCCTTTTTGTCCTTTTAATTATGTCTTAATTGCCTTTTTAATTGTCTTTTTAATTGTCTCCTTTTTGTCTGTTTAATTGTCTCCTAATTGTCTTTCTAATTGTCTCTTAATTCTCTTTTTGATTTTCCGTTTTTCTTTTTTTGATTTTTGGTTTTTGTGGTTCTCGTTTTATCTTTTGGTTATTTTTTTTGTTTTTAAAATTATCTTTTTATTATTCCCTTTTATTTTAAATGTAATTTTAATTATTCCTTTTTACTTGAGATTTATCTTTTTGTTGTTTCTTTTATTTTGAGTTTAATGTTAATTATTTTTTTGAACTTAATTTTAATTGTTTATTTTGAATTTAGTCTTAATTCTTTGTTTATTTTAAATGCAATTTTAATTGTTTATTTAAATCTGATCTTAGTTATATTTAATTATTTTAAATTCAATTTTAATTATTTATTTATTTTGAATTCAATCTTAATTATATTTATTATTTTAAATTTAATCTTAATTACTTATTTATTTTAAATTCAATTTATTTTTAAACATTTAATTTCTCTCTTTCGCGTTTTTGCTGCTGCTCTTCTCAAACAAAAGCCCATCCAACCAAACAAGTTAAATAACTAAACAATTGAATAACTATTTAATTAATTAATATTATTTATTCATCTATTTATTTATATTTATTCATTTATTTATTTATTTATTTATGTTTATTTATTTCTATTTATTTTTATTTATTTATTTATTTATTTGTTTGTTTTATTTGCAGACTTGTTGTTGGGGGCAGTTACATAGCGCTGGAGTGTGCGGGTTTTCTGCAGCAGTTGGGGTACGAGGTGGGTTGAGTTTGGGCTTTTTGGGGGTCAAATTTGTGGCCGAAACCATTTTTTGGGTCGAAATTAAATTTTGAATTCGAAAATCACGTCGAAAAGTCCGTCAAACCGCGAAAAGCGGTTCGTTTTGGCGTTGAAACGCGGGAAAACCTCGGAAGGGCCCCCCGGGACCTTTCGCACGCGCGGCGGGGACCCTTGCCCGCAAACACATTTCTCAACTTTTCTTCTGTCTTTTCCCTCTTTTCAATTCAAGACAGAAGTCCTGCGGAGAAAGAGAAGCTCTTTGCGCCCTCGCAGCCACGCCGGTGTCTGTTGCTCCTCTTGCTTCTCGCGCTGCTGCTGCTGCTGCTGCTGCTGCTGCTGCATCGCTTCCGGTTCCTTCCGCTGTTGTTGCTGCTGCCGCTTCGGGCAGCTGCTCGTGGACCTACAGTGCAGCCGCTTTGTTGCTGCCTGCGCGCTGCGACGGCACCACCTATTCGG
>NW_013543151.1:975-1187 GCF_000499545.2 Eimeria tenella | reverse complement strand
AACAGCAGCAGCAGCAGCACTATAACTGCAGCAGCAGGAGCAGGAGCAGCAGCAGCAGGACCTGTCTCCGAAGTCTCCAATGCCTGGCACAAGGAAGTTTTTGTCATTTAGCCCCGCCTCAATGCTGCAGCAGAAAACGCATGCAACTTCTTTGCAGCAAATGAACATTTCTACTCTTAATCTTTTTATTTATACTTTTCATTTAATTTGGT
>NW_013543150.1:2523-3157 GCF_000499545.2 Eimeria tenella | reverse complement strand
CAGCGGCAGCAGCAGCAGCAGCAGCAGCAGCAGCAGCAGGCCACCTGTGGGGCTGCTGCGGGAGCCCCGGGCCGCAGGCCAGGGCCCCCGGCTGCTTCTGCGGGTCGTAGGGAGGGCCCCTGGGCGTGAGGAGGGCGAGGGGGCCCCCCGAGGCCCTAGCGGGGGCGGGCGCCGCAGCAGCAGCAGCAGCAGCAGCAGCAGCAGGGAGCCTGTGGGGCTGCTTCTTGTCGTCGTAGGCCTTGGGCTGGCGCCTGAGGACCTGCTGCAGCAGCTCGCTGCGCGGCAGGTGGGCAGTGGCGCCACTTGCTGCGCTGTGCAGCAGCAGCCGCAGCTGCGCCTCCTTGTGGGAGTCGATCCCAGCTTCGCCAGCAGCAAGTGCTGCTTCCGTGGCCCCCGCCAGCAGCCGCTCTGCATGCGCTGCAGCAGCAGCAGCAGCGGGGGGCCCCTCTTCGCCGCGCATGCGCGCCTTTCTCTCGAACCCCAGCCGCACGTTGATGGCCAGGGCCTTAGCGGTGTGGTACCCATAAGTGGCCACTTTGAATCTTTTCTTTATTTGTCTTCTTTCTTCATAAAAAGACCCTATCCAGCTCTTCTGCGTCCTGTCGAAGTAAACCCCCTTCATGGGCCTCATCTC
>NW_013543150.1:1655-2456 GCF_000499545.2 Eimeria tenella | reverse complement strand
GCCCCCGGGGCCCCGGGGGCCCCGGGGGCCCCGGGGGCCCCCGGGGCCCCGGCCGGCCCGGGGGGCCCCGCGGGCGACGGGGGGCCCTCCCCGGGGGCCTCGCCACGGGCGGGGGCCCCTGCGCCCATGCACAGGGGGCCCGTCACCCCCACGCCGCAACTGCCTGCCAGGGGGACCCCCCCGGGGGCCCCGGGGGGCCCGGGGGCCCCAGGGGCCCCCGGAGATGCGCAGCTCGCCGCGCCAGGGAGGGGGGAACCTAGGGGGGCCCCCAGGGGGGCCCCCAGGGGGGGCCCCAGCGGGGCCCCTTCTGCAGAGGGCCCCCCCTCGTACCCTGCAAGCGAACGCGAATAGTCCTCCGTGGGAGTCAAGTGCGGGCCGGGCCTCGTGCATGCAAGGGGGGCCCCCTCTAAGCTGCTGAACCCTCCGGGGGCCCTCCGCGGGCCCTCGGGGGGGCCCCCAGAGGCCCCGCCGTCGGGGGCCCCCGGAGAAGCAGCAAAGGGCGCCAGAGGGGCGTGGGGGCCCCCGTAGTCCGGGCTGGGGGCCCCCCCCGCCTCCGCTGCTGCAGCGCCTGCTGCTGCAGCTCCTGCTGCTGCTGCTCCTGCTGCTGCAGCAGAACGCTTCCGCTGAGGCAGCTCACCTTCTTCAGCAAACACACACGGAGAACTTCCCCCCCGGGGCCTCGAATTGAGGGGCCTCTTAATTCGGGCAGCTTTTTCATTGTGGGGTTGGGGGGCCCCCGGGGCTGCTGGGCTGCTGCTGCAGGCGACAGGCGTGCCAGCAGCAGCAGCAGCAGCAGCAGCA
>NW_013543150.1:1030-1594 GCF_000499545.2 Eimeria tenella | reverse complement strand
TGCTGCTGCTGCTGCTGCAGGCGGCCTCGTATAGTCTGCGGGGGGATCGTACGATCCCCACTGCGGCCGCTTTGTCCATTTGTTTTCAAAAACCCCACATTTGCGTTTTCTTGCTTCCTGTTGCTGCTGCTGTTGCTGCTGCTGCTGCTGCACCTCTTGCTGCTGCAGCAGCTGCTGCGTCTCTTCGGGGCCAGGCGCTGCTTCATTTTGCTGCAGCGAAGGGCAGCTGCTGACGTCTTTGCTGCACTCACTTACTTTTGGTGCTGCACTGCAGCAAACGCTGCTGCTGTTGCTGCTGCTGCTGCATGGGTCTGCTGCAGCATCTGGAGGCACTTCCAACGTCCCCTGTGCAGGCGAGGCAGCAGCAGCAGCAGCAGCAGCAGCTGTTTCTGCTGCTGCTTCTGGGGGCGCAGCATGCTGCTTAACTAAGAGGGAATTCCCCTGAGGGCTCTCTTTCTGGGGCCCAGCATTTTGCTTCATCACCGGAGCTGCAGCAGCAGCAAGAGGCGCAGCTGCAGCAGCAGCAGCAGCAGCACCGGGAGTCACAGTCTCTGACTTTTTTGC
>NW_013543150.1:0-930 GCF_000499545.2 Eimeria tenella | reverse complement strand
CCAGGGGGCCCCCTTCTTGGCGCTTCTTTGCTGCGCAGTACGAAGCAGCAGCAGCGGCTGCTGCTGCTGCTGCTGTTGCTGCTGCGGCTTGGCCCCCGTGGTAGCAACCCTTGGACCGGTGCTGCTGCTGCCTGCTGCTGCCTCTGCTGCGCCCCGCCCCGGCACCAGAGTCCGTGCTGCCCTCGGAGCCGAGGCCCTCGTCTTCTGCTGCTGCTGCTGCTGCTTCTTCAGCAGCAGCAGCACGCAGCGCCCTGCTTTGCTGCAGCGCGCGGGCCCTCCTGCTGCAGCGCCGCAGGCCCCAGTGGGGGCCCCATTCTGCTGCACAATCTTGCTGCCCCCCTGGGCAGCTAAGGGCCCTCTGGGGGGCCCCCGGGCTGGCGGAGGGGCCCTCCTGCAGGGTCCTGAGGGCTGCTGCTGCTGTTGCTGCTGCTGCTGCTCTGCAGCTGCTGCTGCAGCCCGGCCCCCCCTCGTGGCAGCAGCAAACAGGAACTTCAAAGTCTTCCAAAAGGGCCTCTGCTGCATCCACGCAAAAGTCTGTTGCTGCTGCTAAAACTCCTTCCTGGGCAAACTGGGTACTGGCGGGGGGCCCCTGGGGGCCCTCACGGGGCCCCCCTGCAGGTAGGGGGGCCCCCTCAGGGGGGCCCCCCCGGGGTCCTGAGTCACCTGGCGCGTCTGCTGCTGCTGCTGCTGCTGCTGCCTCGTCAGCTGCTGCTCCGCTCCCGGATGGGGCAGCAGCAGATGCTTCTTCCGCTCTTGAGGCCTTCCCAGCGCCCTCACTCTCGCCCAAAGCGTGCTGCTGCTGCTGCTGCTGCTGCTGCTGCTCTGCCGCAGAGCCATTGGCCGGGCTGCGGTTGTCTCCAGTTCCCGGCACTGCTGCTGCTGCTGTTGCTGCTGCTGCTGCTGGCGCGTCTGCCGTGTCTTCTGGGTGTG
>NW_013543149.1:427-1234 GCF_000499545.2 Eimeria tenella | reverse complement strand
CGCTGCTGCTGCTGCTGCTGCTGCTGCTTCCCCAGCTGCGTCTGCAGCTTTCGGAGAGGCAGCAGCACCACTCGCAGCAGCAGCATCTGCCGTTGCTGCTGCTGTTGCTTCTTCTGCTTCTGCTGCTGCTGCCTCTGCTGCTGCTCCTGGAGTTGCGTCTGTCGCTGCTGCTGCTGCTGCTGCTGCAGGTGCGTCCTCCTTCATATCTCCCTCTGTTTTTTCTGCTGCTTCTGACTCCTCCTGCTGCTCTTCTTCCACAGCAGCAGCAGCAGCAGCAGCAGCAGGTTCTTCTTCATCGCAGCTTTCTGATTCCTGCTGCTCGCTGCCGCTGTCTGTTGCTTCTTCTCCATCACTCTCTTCTTTGCTGCTGCTGCAGTTGCTGCTGTTGCTGCTGCTGCCGCTGCCTTCTTCATCATCTGTTTCCTGCACCTTGCTGCTGCGCTTGCTGCTGCTCCTGCTGCTGCTCCTGCTGCTGCTCCTGCTGCCGCTCCTGCTGCTGCTCCTGCTGCCGCTGCTCTTGCTGCTGCTGCCGTCAGCATCTTCTTCCTCGGATTCTGCTGCGCTGCTGTCTCCTTCCCCTTCTGTCTCTCCCTGCTGCTGCTGCTGCTGCTCCTCGTCCTGCTGCTCTTCTCGCTGCAGCTGCTGCTGCTCATCCCCTGAGTCCTGCCCCATCTTGTGTCTGCTGCTGCTGCTGCTGCTGCTGCCTCCCTACTTACAGACTGATGCGCAGATGAACTCCCTGTAGAAAACTTGCAGCAGCTGCAACTGCTGCTGCTGCTGCTGTTGCTGCTGCTGGATAACTCGCTG
>NW_013543149.1:0-396 GCF_000499545.2 Eimeria tenella | reverse complement strand
GTGCGGCAGTGGCTGCAGCAGCGGCTGCGAATGTCCTAGCAGCAGCTGCTGCTGCTGCCGCCGCAGCAGCAACAGCAGCAAATTCTCCGCAGAGAAAACACAAGCCTATTCGGGAGACTCCCCAGAGCCTACTGAGCCTGCTGCTGCTTGTCTGGGCGTTGCTGCTGCTGCTGCTGTTGCTGCTGCTGCTTCGGGGGCCACAGCAGTGCTTGTTGCTGCTGCTGCTGCTGCAGTCTCACCTATAAAAATGCGTTTCCCCCAAAAGCTGCTGCTGCTGCTGCCGCTGGGGCCTTGGCGCTGCTGCTGGGGCCTCGCGGCTGTCGCTGCTGCAGGGGGCTCGCTGCTGTTGCTGCTGCTGCTGCTGCTAATATATCTATACTAATTTACCTGCCAGTC
>NW_013543148.1:3584-4191 GCF_000499545.2 Eimeria tenella | reverse complement strand
AGCCCGTCCCGCAGGAGCTGCAGCCGCAGCAGCTACAGCAGCAGCAGCAGCAGCAGCAGCTCCTGCAACAGGAGCAGTTGCAGCAGCAGCAGCTTCTGCAGCAGCAACAGCAGTTTGTTCCCCAGCCGATAGCGCCGGGATACCAGCCGCTGCCTGCAGCAGCAGCAACAGCAGCAGCAGCATCAGCAGCTGTTGCTGCGCTCGCTGCAGCACCCACGGAGCCCTCGCCGCTCCACAGCAGCAGCAGCAAAAAGCAGCAGCAGCGACCCCGGAAGCGAAATGACCGGCGCCGCCAGCCGCAGCACCCAGTAAAGCAGCAGCAGCAGCAACGGCAGCAGCAGCAGGAAGACATCGATCCCTGGGGCCCTGCAGCCCCAGGAGAATCAGCAGCAGCAGCAGACGCTGCTGCTGAGGTAGGTGCTGCTGCTCTCCCCGAGCAGCAGCAGCAGCAGCAGCAGCAGCAAAGACAGTGGCATGACTCGAGCACCAGCCAGCTCCCCAGTGCTGCGCCTGAGAGCGAGTCTCCCCGACCTTCGCAGCAGCAAGAGCAGCAGGAGCAGCAGCAGCAGCAGCAGCAGCAGAGGTTGTACAGCCGTGAAGACACGGG
>NW_013543148.1:0-3455 GCF_000499545.2 Eimeria tenella | reverse complement strand
CAGCACCAGCAGCTGCTGCTGCTGCTGCTGCTGCGTGGGATGACCTGTCAGATGCAGCAGCAACATCAGCAGCAGAGGACGGAGCTCCTGCGCTGCTGCCCAGCAACATTTACACTGCTGGGTTTACTCCACCTCTGGAGGCGGTGAAAGCTGCTGCTGCTGCTCCTGCTGCTGCTGCTCGGAGTCGCACTGCAGCAGGAAGAGCAGCAACTCGTCACAGCAGTCACGGCAGCAGCACGAAGGATAAGGAGCAAGTCCACATCCAGTGGCAGCCGCCAAGCAGCAGCGAGGAGAACAGCCCTGCTGCTGCTGCTGCTGCTACTGCTGCGTTTGCTGCAGCAGTTAGGGAGATTTCAACACCCTGCACCAGCAGCAGCCCGCCCTCGCTGCAGCACTCCCCTCTGCAGCGGCTGCTGCGGCGCGTGAGGCAGCAGCCAGATGCTGCTGCAACGGCTGCTGCTGCTGTTGCTGCTGCGAGTGCCGACTCAACTGCAGCCGCAGAGCTTGCTGCTGCCACCACAGCAGCGCAGCACCAGCTGCAGCGGCTGCTGCAGCTGAGGTGTATGTACACCTCAGCGCTTTGGACACACCAGAGCCTGCGACTTTGCGCAGGCATGGATATTGGTGGAGGGCCTACTGCTTCTGCTAGTGCAGCAGCAGCAGCAGCAGATGAGAAGTACGGCGGGGGCAAGTCCCCAAGGGGCCCCAGCAGCAGCACGCTGAGGCAGCAGCAGCAGCAGCAGCAGCAGCAGCCTGTGTGGACGGGAGGGCTGACGCCTTATGCTCTCCCCCTCTTTCTGCAGGAGCGAAGCAGGGAGCTGCAGCAGCTGCAGCAGGAAGCAGCAGCAGCAGGAGCTGCGGTGCCCGTGGATGAGCCGACCAGGGAGGAGAAGGCGTTGCTGCTGAAGCAGCAGCAGCTGCTGGCGCTCCAGCAGCAGCAGAAGCGGCAGCAGCAGCAGCAGAGTCTGCTGCAGCAAGTGCCGCTGGAGCCGCATGCACATCCCGAGGTTGCTGCTGCAGACGAGCCGCAGCAGCAGCAGCCGGAGCTTCCCCCGGACACGCTGCAGCAGCCGCAGCAGCACATTCTGCTGCAGCAGCAGCTGCTGCACCAGTCGCAGCTCGTGGATGCTGCTGCTGCTGCTGCTGACAGCCAGACAGAGCGGTGGGCTCAGCGGCAGGCGGAAAACACTGGGCAAACAGACCGGCAGGAGCAGCAGCAGCAGCAGCAGCAGCAGCCCCAGCAGCAGCAGCAGCAGCAGCAGCCCCAGCAGCTGCTGCTGCAGCACACTTGTGGCGAAGCAGTTCAAAGTGACGTGCAGGCACAGCAACGGAAACAGGAGCAGAAGCAGCAGCAGCAGCAGCAGGAGAGACAGGAAACACCCAACGGATATATGCAGCAGCAGCTGCTGCTGCAGGAGCAGCTGCTGCTACAGAAGTGCTCAATGAGTGAGGAAGCGCAGCAGCAGCCGCAGCAAGAGCAGCAGCAGCAGCAACCGCATCTTCCAGCTCAGGCTCAGTGGCCTGCAGCTGCCCAGCAGCAGCTAAAGCAGCAGCAGCAGCAGCATCATGCGGAAGCTGACCCGCACAGCTCAGCAGATGTCGAGCAGCTGGCTCAGCAGCAGCAGCAGCAGCAAGAGGAAGGAGAGGCAACCCACAGTTGCGATGCTGCTACTTTGGCCCCTGGAGCTGTAGGCAGCAGTCAGCAGCAACAGGAGCAGCAGGAGCAGCAGCCAGAGCAGCAGCTGAAGCAGCAGCAGCCCAAGGACCCCACCGGGGCCCGCAGCCCTCCCAGTTCTCCAGAGCAGCAGCAGCAGCAGCAGCATGAGTCCAGGTTGTATGCTTCCCCTGTTTTCTGTGGCTACCCGTCTTATGCAGATGAGCAGCAGTTTTTCTTGATGCAGTCTGCTGCACCGGACCCGCAGCAGCAGCTGCTGCTGCAGCACTTGTTATCGCAGCAGCAGCAGCAGGCCCTAGACCCCCAGCAGCAGCTGCTGCTGCAGCACCTGCTGTCGCAACAGCAGCAACAACTTCTGGAACACCAAACCCACCACCAGCCTAGACTGGCAACAACAGACCTGCAGCAGCAAATTTTGCAGCAGCAGTTCGCGCTGCAGCAACAGCAGCAGCAGCAGCAGCAACAGCAGGCACAGCTGCAGCAGAAGCAGCTCGCCCTTCAGCAACAGCAGCAGCCGCAGCCGCTGCAGGAACACCAAGTGGCAGCAGCAGCAGGCGAAGCTGATAGGTCGCAGCAGCAACAGCAGCAGCAACAACAGCAGCAACAGCAACAGCAGCGAGGACAGCAGCAGCAGGCTGCTGCCCTGCGCTTTCCAGCAGCAGCAATGTCTCCTCAGGTTACTGCTGCCGCTGCAGCAGGAACTCCACCGGCCACCGCAGCAGCAGTGCAGCCGCCAACAGCAGCAACAACAGCGGCAGGTGCCAGCGCAACGCCTGCAGCAGCAGCAGCAGCAGGCAGCAAGCGGGAGCTGCAGCAAAAAGCTCTGCCAGACGGCAGCAGCAGCAGCAGCCCGCGGCGCCCAGCGAAGGCAGCGCGGCGGCGGCAGCAACAGGAGGCAGCAGCCTCAGGGGACGCCGCCGCCGCTGCTGCTGCTGCTGCTGCTGCTGCTGCAGAAGCAAGGGAGCAGCAAGCAGCAGCAGCACAAGAACTCAGGGCCCCTGGCATTTACTTTAATTCAAGCGACGGCACTTGGAACGTGCAGTGGAAGACTGCAGACAATAAGCGCAGGCGCAAGGCATTCAGGTTTGCTGCTGCTGCTGCTGCTACTGTGCGGGCTTGCTGCTCTTCGTTGCTGCTGCTGTTGCTGCTGCGTTGTTTTGTTGTTCTTGTCTGCTGCTGCTGCTGTGTGTGTGGCTTCTGCTGGCTGCGTGTTGGCTTTGGCCGGCTTCTGCAGCTGGCATTGGGTCGCGAGCTATGAGCTGCTGCTGCAGTTGCCGTTGCTGCTGCTTTTGTTGCTGCTGCTGCTGCTGCATCCCCACGTGTGTCCTGCTGTCGCTACTGCTGCAGCTGCGCGAGACACGGGATGGTGGCAGCGCGGCAGCTGGCCCTGGAGTTTAGGGAGACCCTAAACCCCTCTCAATATGAGCAGGAGAAGCGGCAGCAGCAGCAGCTGAAGCAGCAGCAGCAGCAGCAGAAGCAGCAGCAGAAGCAGCAGCAGAAGCAGCAGCAGCAGAAAACCCCGAACAAACCAGCACCTCAAGCTGCTGGACGTGGGGCAGTGACAGAGAAGGAGCAGCAGCTGCTCCAGCAGCAACTGTGGCAGCAGCAACAGCAGCAGCAGCAGTCGTTGCTGATGTCCCCGCTGCAGCAGCAACAGCAGCAACTGTGGCAGCAGCATCAGCAGCTGGTCATGGGAGCCCAGCAGCAACAGCAGCCGCAGCAACCGCTACTGCTGCAGCAGGCGTCTTTGTGGGGCCTTAGCCCGCAGCAGGGGACGGGG
>NW_013543147.1:505-1285 GCF_000499545.2 Eimeria tenella | reverse complement strand
CGCAGCTTGGGTAGCAGCAACAGCAAAGGCAGCAGCAGCAGCAGCAGCAGCAGCAGCAGCAGCAGCACGAACCCTCGAACTCCGCCTCCTTTTGAGGGTCTGGAGGAGGCAGCGGGACTTCATCCTCAGGGGAGAAATTTGCTCTCTTTAGATCGGCCATAACAGCGCCCACGCTGCAGCAGCAACAGCAGCAGCAGCAGCAGCAGCAGCAGCGGCACATACGCAGCAAGGTCCGCATGGCTGCTATCCGGCAGCAGCAAGCCCGGGCCCTCGGGAAGAGGGTCAGCGCTGCAGCAGCAGCTTAGGGGCTTGGAGCCTCGACTCTAGGGTTTAGGTTTCAGGGTTTACGTAGGGTTTAGGGTTTATTTAGGGTTTAGGGTTTAGGGTTTAGGGTTTACGTTTCGGAAAAGGCGTCCGCAATCTTAGCAGCACTTTCTTCCCTCGGGACTTTGAAAAGAGACTCTCCTCTAAACAGCAAAGAGAAGTCCCCGCTGCCCAGCTGCCGCAGCTGCTTCGAAACCCGCAGCAGCTCCTGCAGCAGCAGCAGCAGCAGCAGCGGCAGCAGTAGCAGCACCAGCAGCGGTGCCGCAGGGGAAGCAGCAGCGGCAGCAGCAGCTTTAGAAGTAGCCGCAACAGCAGGAACTCGAGCGGTAGAAGCAGCAGCAGCAGCAGCAGCAGAAGCAATTGCAGCAGGGACTGCAGCAGTGCTGCTGCAGGCCCTGCTGCAGCAGCAGTAGCAGCAGCACGTTGCAGCAGAGCCGCGAAAACGTGCTCGTGCAC
>NW_013543147.1:0-458 GCF_000499545.2 Eimeria tenella | reverse complement strand
CAGCAGCAGCTGCTGCTGCGGCTGCTGCGGCTGCTGCTGCTGCAGCTGTTGCTGCTCCAAGCGACAGTGGCTAACAGTGTGCTCAAAACAGCAGCAGCAGCGGCAGCAGCAGCAACAGCAGCAGCAGCAGCAGACCATGGAAGGCACGCTGCTGTTTTCATCGACAGCATCAGCTGCGTGCCGCCTATCGTTTCCCCTGGACAGCAGCAGCTGCTGCTGCTGCTGCAGCTGCTCCAGCACAGCTTCTGCTGCTTCTGCTGCTGTCAGCCCCAGCAGCTCCCAACCCACGGGCAAACCTGCTGCTGCTGCTGCTGCTGCTGCTGCTGCTGCTGCTGCTGAGTCCGCCTGGGAGGCTGCCGCGTGTGTACTCGTAGCAGCAGGGGCAGCAGCAGCAACCTCTGCTGCTGCTGCTGCTGCTGCGGCCACGGCTTCTGGCACCAGCTGCTGCTGCTGCCGCC
>NW_013543146.1:3123-3575 GCF_000499545.2 Eimeria tenella | reverse complement strand
TGTCTATCCACTCAGCGACTGCGCACAGCAGCAGCAGCAGCAGCAGCAGCAGCAGCGGGGAGCACATGAAGCCCTGCAGCAGCAGCGCGGGCCTTCGCAGCAGCAGGAACCCCAGCGGCGCCGCCCTCGTCAGCAACAACTGCAGCAGCAAGCAGCGCAGCAGCGAGCAGCAAGTAGCGCAGCAGCAAGCAGCAAGCAGCGCAGCAGCAAGCAGCAAGCAGCGCAGTAGCAAGCAGCGCAGCAGCAACTCACAGTGCTGCTGCTGCGGAGCAGCAAGAAGCTCCTCAACTGCTGTGTCTTGGGCCGGGGGCCGCAGCCGCGCGACTTTGCCCCGCCAAAGAGCATACAGCAGCAGCTGCTCGAGGCGAGTCTCAAGTTCGGGGCAGCAGCAAACTGAGTCGCTCTCCAGCAGCAGCAGAGCAGCAAGCCGCACAGTGTTCGCGCTGCACGGC
>NW_013543146.1:428-3093 GCF_000499545.2 Eimeria tenella | reverse complement strand
AGCGACCGCAGCGCCTTCCCCAGAGGCTCCGTGGTTGCTGCTGCTGCTGCTGTTGCTGCTGCGCCCGCTGCTGCTGCTGCTCGCGGCCCTCCTGCTGCTGCAGCGCCGCACGGCGACGACCCGTTCGCGGAGTCCGGAAACTCCGTCTCCTTCTCGCTTTGCTGCTGCTGCTGCTGCTGCGGGATGGCGAGCAGGTCCTGGGCCCTCTTCAGCCACCGCTGGGCCTTGTCCCTCAAGTCCACCAAGTCCCCATGCAGGCTCCAGTTCTTAATTACCAAACTGTCTGCAGCAGCAGCAGCAGCAGCAGCACAAGAGAGCTGCCTTTCGCACCAGGTGCAGCTGCCGCAGTAAACACGGGGGCCTAGCGCACCAGCAGCAGCAGCAGCAGCAGCAGCAGCAAAGCAGCAAACTCGGCAGCCCACCGTGAATGGCTATGAGCTCAACCAGCTGATCATAGGGGGCCCTTCGCCGTTCTGCTGCTGCTTCGGCTTCGCCCGAGGGGGCCCCCGCAGCAGCAGCAGCAGCAGCAGCAGGAGGCTCGGCCTGCTTGCGGTGCCGCTGCAGCTCGAGAATGTGAATGAGGTCTTCTTGCTGCAGCGTGCCTTTGCGGCGGAAGCCGTCGAGAGACCCCACAGCCCAGCCGAAGCGCACAGCAGCAGCAGCAACTGCTGCTGCTGCTGCTCTGTCCAGCAGCGCGCGCGCCCGCGCAGTAAATGCTGCACACTGCTCCACGTAAACTGACAGCGGCTGCAGCCAAGACCCAATCTCCAGCTGCTGCTGCAGCAGCTGCCCGTCCTGCAGCACTTGCCGCGCCTCAGCCAAAGAAAGGCTGCCGCTCTCTGTCTTCACGAAGCGTTTCTCCCACTTCCGCCAGCGCCCGTACACCACCTGCAGCAGCAGCAGCAGCAGCAGCAGCGGATGCAGCGGCAGATGCGACTGGAGAGGCCCCACAGCGCCTGCCCGCACTCCAGATGGCCCAAGCAGCAACTAGCGCGGCAGGAAGCAGCAGCCATCAGCAGCAGCAGCAGCTGAGGGGCTGCGCCGCCCAACAGCAGCAGCAGCAGCAGCAGCAACAGCAGCAGCAGCAGCAAGCCCACCTCCAAGTACTTGATAGCCGGGACAATGAGCTTGAGGGCCGTGTGGCGAGAGATAAGGGCCTCGAGGTCGCCAGGAGTGGGAAAGGGCCCCTGCTGCTTAGTTGCTGCTTCCCTGGGGGCCCCCCTGTGGGGCCCCGGGCCCTCAGCTAGCTGCTGCAGCTCGCGGAGGGCCGGGCCGTCAGCACCTGCTGCTGCCAGCAGCTGCAGGTAGCGCGGCTGCATGCACTGCTGCGCCCACTCTCTTGCTGCTGCTACTCGCCGCTGCAGCTCCCGCGCAGAAGGCCCAGCAGTTTCTGCTGAGGGCTCCTGCAGCAGCGCCACAGCCAGCCCCAGCCGAATGGGCCGCTGCAGCAAACGGTCCACCCGCTCCGCCCAAGCAGCAGCAGCAACGTGGCCCTTCCAGTCGCTCCATCCTGCAGCAGCAGCAAACCCCAGCAGCAGCAGCACGCACTGCAGCAGCACCGCACATGCGCCCAGCACCCGCCTGCAAGGGCGCTCCACCTGTCGCCGGGCACCGCTGCAGCAGCTCGAGCAGCAGCTGCAAAAGCAGCAGCTACTGCAGCAGCTACAGCAGCAGCAGCTGCAGCAGCAGCTACAGCAGCAGCAGCTGCTGCTGCTGCGGCTGCAGCAGGCAGCCACCAAGCAGCAGCAGCAGCAGCGCAGCGTTGCTGCTGCAATGCTTTACCAGGAATGTAGACGCAGACGTCCTGAGCCTCCGCCAGAATCTGTTCGCACTGCTGCAGGTCTCCTGCTGCTGCTGCTGCGCGCAGCAGCTCTCTCCAAGTGACGACTTGCTGCAGCTGCTGCAGCAAAAATATGAACTCGGGCACAATGAAAGGCACCTCGTGGAAGCCTTCGACCAGCAGCCGGCGCAGCACCTCTATAGGGATGCGGCCCTTGCTGCTGCTGCTGCTGCTGCTGCCGCTGTTGCTGCCTGCTGCTGTGTTTTCTGCCTTTTCCCTGCGGCTGCCGCTGTTGCTGTTGCTGCTGCTGCTCCCGTTCAAAGCAGCACATATGCGCTGGGCGAACTGCTTGCTCTGCCGCACGCGCTGCTGCAGCTGCTGCAGCTGCTGCGTCACCCCCACAACTTGCTGCAGCAGTAGCCCCTCCTGCAGCAGCTCTTCAGCCTCTGCCAAGTGCAGTCTGTTGCCCATAGACACAGGAAGCATAGTTCCTTTTGCTGCTGCCACTGGGTCGGCCGGCAGCGGCAGCTGCACAGTTTGCTGCAGCAGCAAACCCACTTGCTGCGTCGGGGGGGCCCCCGGGGCCTCCACTTGGGGCCCCACAGGGGCCCTGCTGCAGCCATCTGTCAAAGCCACAGACAGCCGCAGCAGCCAAGACTCCACGCGGTCTAGCTGCAGCGAGACATTTTGCTGCAGCGAGCGCAGCGCGTCTACATCGCGCAGCGGCGGCGGGAAGCTCGCGCTGCTGCTGCTGCTGCTGCTGCTGTCTGCTGCGGCAGCAGGGCTTTCGGCGGCTCCTGCAGCTTGCTGCGCGTCTTGCTGGGGCCCTGCCTTCGGCAGCAGCTGCGGCAGCAGCAGCACATTGCCTCCCGCTGCGGAGATGGC
>NW_013543146.1:0-409 GCF_000499545.2 Eimeria tenella | reverse complement strand
GGCGGTTGCTGCTGCTGCTGCAACAACTGCTGCGCTGCTGCTGCCTACAGCAGCAGCAGGGACCTGGTTGAAGAAGGCGGCAGCCTGCCGCTGCACCTGCAGCAGCAGCAAACAGACACGCGCGCAGGCTGCCTGCAACAGCCGGCTCGTCGAGGCACATCGCGCAGCAGCAGCAGCAGCAACAGCAGCAGCAGCAACAGCAGCAGCAGCAGCAAAGCCTACGGCAGGGAGCGAGTCGTGAATAGCAGATAGCTGGAAAGGGTTGGGCAGCCTGTGCGGGTGCTGCTGCTGCTCGTACAGCAGCGCTTCTGCCCGCTGCGCTGCAACAGCAGCAGAAGCTCTTTTTGCTGCTGCTACAGAATCAAAGCCCTCGCGCCGCCAGACTGACTGCTGCTGCAGCAGCCGGGGC
>NW_013543145.1:1523-2489 GCF_000499545.2 Eimeria tenella | reverse complement strand
AGGCTTGCTGCAGCAGCAAGGCTTGCTGCAGCAGCAGGACTTGCTGCACCACCTGCAGCAGGAAATAGGGCTGCACGGGTGGCCGCATCCACGCAAGCACCAGGAGCGGCTGAAGCTGCTGGAGAAGCACAGGAGGCAGCAGCAGCAAGAGCTGCTGCAGCGGGAACACGAGCAGCAAGAACTGCTCGAGCAGCAGGAGTTGCTGCAGCAGCAACTGCAGGAGCAAGAGGAGTTGCAGCAGCAGCAGCAGCAACAGCGACAGCAAGAGGATGGGGTGCTGCAGCAGCAACAGCAGCAGCAACAAAAGCAGCAACAGCAAGATGAGCCGCAGCTACAATACATGAAGCAAGAAGAAACTTTCACCTCCCTCATCCTCAGCCACAGTCAACAGCAGGAGCAGCAGCAGCAGCAGCAGCAGCAGCAGCAACAAGAGCAGCAGCAGCAAGACTGGCCAGTGGATAGCCCCGAAGAGAGGGTACAAAGGTTTCAGAGATATCAGCAGATGAGAGAGCTGCTGCAGCAGCAGCAGCAGGCAGTGCTTCAGTGGAGAAATGAAAAAGAAAAAGCTGCGCGGCAGCAGCGAGAAGAAGAGGCGCAGCTGGAGCTGCTAGAGGCACAGGGGCTGCAATGGCAGCAGCAGCAGCAGCAGCAGCTGCGGGACTCCCTAAACTCCCTTTCACAGGGCCAACACCACTCAAGTGTCCCCCAAAGATTCCCTTTTGAACTCAGAGAATCTTCTTTGACATTATCTGGCTTTGCTGCTTCCTATCCGTCGTCTGCTGCTGCTGCTGCTCCTGCTCCTGCTGCTGCTGCTGCCTCTGGAAAGCCCGACAGCTCTCAGCCGCTCCGCCTTGCTGCCACCTCCGTGCCTATTGACGGTGCAGCAGCAGCAGCTATTGCAGCATCAGCAGTAGCAGCTGCTGCAAAAGAGCAGCACGTTCAGCAGCAGCAGCAGCGCCAGCAGCA
>NW_013543145.1:1285-1455 GCF_000499545.2 Eimeria tenella | reverse complement strand
CTGCTGGAAAGCTATCCGCAGCAGCATCAGCAGCAGCAGCAGCAGCAGAAGCAGCGGGGGTGGGAGGAGTTTGAAGATTTTGATGCAGAACAGCTGCTGGGCTCGTTTTTGGGCTCAGACTTCACAGGGGTATTTGGGGGGCCCCCCGAGGGGCCCCTGAGTTCCGTGGT
>NW_013543145.1:0-1117 GCF_000499545.2 Eimeria tenella | reverse complement strand
TCTCCATTCCGGAGAACTCGGGGAGACGAGTTCAGGTGTATGTACACCCGAGCTCGCGCCAGGTGTACGTACACCTGGGGAGAGCTCGGGTGTACGTACACCTGGCGCGAGCTCGGGTGTACGTACACCTGGGGCGGGCTCGGGTGTACGTACACCTGGGCTCGACTCGGGGCTTTTCCTGGGGCCCCACGGGGACTCTTACTCTGCTGCCAGCACGGCGGAGTACCTCTCCGGAGCTTCTGCTGCTGCTGCTGCTGCTGCTGCTGCGCTTTCGCCGAGCTCCCGGGGCTACAGCTCAGCAGCAGACAGCAACTCAGGTGTACCGACACCTGAACTCCCCCCCGGCCTCTCAGAAGCAGATTTCGACTTCGACGAAGGAGTCCTTTTTGCCTCTCCAGGTGTACGTACACCTGAGGGGCTGCACGGCGCAGCAGCTCCAGGTGTACGTACACCTGAGGGGCTGCACGGCGCAGCAGCTCCAGGTGTACGTACACCCGAAATGGGCCTCGCTGTGGGGCCCGGCCTCCACCCAGGTGTACGTACACCCCAGCTCTTCTCAGCTGTACGTACACCCGCCAGCGGCCCCCCTGAAGACACCGGCCTTCAATTCTTGCCAACTGTATATACACCTCCGCGAGAGGGCCCCAGCAACCCCCGGGGGGGCCCCCGGGGGGGCCCCCAGGGGGGCCCTCAGGGGGGCCCTCTGGGGGGCCCCGTGGGGGACCCAACGGGATGCGCCGTAGGGGGCCCCCTGGAGGGCCCTCCGGGGGGGGGCCCCCTGGGGAGCTCAACGGGATGCCCCCTGGGGGGCCCCCCGGTGGGGCCCCCGGTGGGGGCCCCCACAAGTTCAGGTGTACGTACAACCCACGGTAGCAGGTTCGGGGCGCCCCCGGGTTTCTTTTAATTCAAAAGAAACAAAAATGGAAAAGAGACAAAAGGGAATAAAAGAATAAAAGCAGACAGAAGAATGAAAAGACAAAAGAGTTAAAAGAGGGACAAATAATAAGTGCAAAAGGAGAAAAAGAAAGAAAAGAAAAAGGGAAATGAAAAAGAAATAAATGACCAGAGACAAAAATAGAATTTGAAATAATAAAAAGATAAAATACTTTTATGGATT
>NW_013543144.1:3179-4322 GCF_000499545.2 Eimeria tenella | reverse complement strand
TGCAGCTAGCCACAGCTAGCCACGGCTAGCCACAGCTAACTGCAGCTAGTTGCTGCTGCTGCTGCTGCTAGCTGCTGCTGCTCGCTGCTGCAGCTAGCCACGGCTAGCTGCTGCTGCCAAGCGCAGCTATTTGCTTCTGGACAGGCTTAGCTGAGCTAACGCTACTTAGCCGTCGGCAGCAGCTAGCTGCTGCAGCTAGCTGCTGCGGCAAGCTGCTGCAGCTAGCTGCTGCCCAGAACACGCAACAGCTACCTGAAGCAGCTAGCTGCTTCCGACAGCACGCAGCAGCTAGCTGCAGCAGCTAGATGCTGCCACCCGCACGCAGCAGCTAGCTGCAGCACCTAGCTGCTGCCAACAGCACGCAGCAGCTAGCTGCTGCAGCTTGCTGCCGCAGCTAGCTGCTCCAGCTGGCTACAGCCAACAGCACGCAGCAGCTAGCTGCAGCAACCGGCACACTGCAGACACCTGCAGCAATTAGGCGGAAGCGCCTCACCTAAAAACTTGAAATGATTTGAAGTTCAATTATTTTTATTTTTAATTATGTTTGGCACTTAATCAATTTTATTTTTCATTTATTTGACATTTAATTTATTTTGTTTTCCATTTTGTCCTTTTGTCTCCCCAGAAAAGAGACAGCCCAGTTATTAGTCCTACAGAGGGCCCCTAGAGGGCCCCCAAACCCAACGGGGGGCCCCAAGGGGCCCAGGGGCCCCCCTGTAGGCTCCCCGGGGGGCCCCCCAGGGGGGCCCCAGGGGCCTTTCAGTCTCTGGGGGCCCCTGGAGAGCCCCCAGGGGGCTCAGTCCATGGGGGGCCCCTAAGGGGCCCCCCAGAGGCCCCTCAGGGGCCTCCTAGTCCCTGGGGGCACCCCAGGGGGCCCCACAGGGACCGACCTGAGATGGAGAAGCCTCTAGGGGCCCCAGTGCCTACTTGGAGCCCAGAAAGACCATGCAGGGGGCCCTCAGGGGCCCCTGGGGGCCCCAATGGCGTTGGGGGCCCCTGGTGGGGGCCCCTATTGGGGCCCCCAATATAGCCACAGCAGCTAGCTAGCTGCTGCGGCTAGTTACTGCAGCTAGCCACTGCAGCAAACTGCTGCGCTGCGGCTGCTGCTGCGCCTGCCCGCAGTGGGTCCCAGAGGTGCCCTCA
>NW_013543144.1:2516-3106 GCF_000499545.2 Eimeria tenella | reverse complement strand
AGCTAGCTGCTGCTGCTGCTGCAGCTAGCTGCTGCTGCTGCTGTAGCTAGCTGCTGCTGCTGCTGCAGCTAGCTGCTGCTGCTGCTGTAGCTAGCTGCTGCTGCAGCTTGCTGCTGCAGCTAGCTACCCTTGCTGGCTAGCTGCGGTCGGGGTAGCTAGCTAGCCAAACAAGCCTTCAAATCCTTCAGCAGCTAGAGAGCAAGGATCTGCTGCTGCTGCTGCTTCTTTGTCTGTGGCTTCTTCTGTCTCTTCATCCTTTTCTGTCCCCCTTCTGTGGCGACGGTACCACGTGTTGCTGTTGCTGCTGCTGCTGTCGCTGCTGCTGCTGCTGCTGCTGGTAGCAGCAAAGTGGTTGTATATGCAGTCCATCAGCGCTAGTAGGTCCTCCATGCAGCTGCTCTGCAGCAAACACGCAGCAGCAGAAGCACCAGCAGCAAAAGCTGTCTCCAGGTCTCACGCTGCAGCAGCAGCAGCTGTTGCTGTTGCTGCCAGTGCTGCGCCATCTCGCCTGTGCCCCTCAGCAGCGGCTACAGTAACAGCAGCAAGCGCAGCAACGGCAGCAACGGCTGCAGCAGCAATTGCAGCACGAA
>NW_013543144.1:2166-2416 GCF_000499545.2 Eimeria tenella | reverse complement strand
CTGCTGCTGCGGCGCCGCCGCCGCCGCCGGCGCCCGCCGGGGGCCCCTCCGGAGAAGAAGCAGCAGCAGCACCTTCGGGGGGGGGCCCCTCAGACGGCACGAAGGGGGCCCCCATTGACGCTGCAGAAATCTAAAAAATAAAAAATGGAATGGTGGAATACAAGAAATTACAGGGGAAATAGTAAACGTCCGAAACAAAAAAACAAACACAGAGAAACAAAGAGACGCAGGCGGCTCTCAAAGAGGAGCG
>NW_013543144.1:1922-2108 GCF_000499545.2 Eimeria tenella | reverse complement strand
TCCGCCAGCTCCACCACCAGCCACGCCAGCACCGGTAGCGCAAGCAGCAGCAACAGCAGCAGCAGAAATGGCAGAAGCAGCAGCAGTAGCAGCATTAGCAGCAGCATCGTCGGCAACATCTCCGCCATGAGCAAGCGCAACAGCAGCAAGAGCAGCAGCAGCAACAGCACCACCATCATCATCAGC
>NW_013543144.1:908-1529 GCF_000499545.2 Eimeria tenella | reverse complement strand
CTGCTGCTGCTGCTGCTGCTGCTGCAGCTGCTGCTGCTGCTGGGGGGCGGGGAGAGGTCTGCTTCGGAGAGAACCCCCAGGCGCACCGCCGGGGGCTGCCAAGAGGGGGCCAGCTGCTGCAGCAGCTGCTGCTGCAGCAAAGCAGCAGCACCAGCAAACAAAGAGGGATTGTCTAGAATGCCCTCAGCAGCCATTACTGCGTCTGCTCTGCAACAAAAGAGACACAAGAAGCAAAAGGACAAAAGCGAATTTAGGAAACAAAAAGGGACAATTGGAGACACAATAGCCAAAGAAACACCCACACATGCTGCTGCTGCAGCTGCTGCTGCTGCTGTCTCGGCATACGCTCCGGTAGCAGTGGTGGTTGTGTTAGCAGCAGCAGCAACAGCAACAGGGGTGCCAGCAAGCGCAGCGGCGGCAGCGGTGACAGCAGCAGCGGCAGCAGCAGCAACAGCAGCAAATGCAACCTTACCCTGTCACTTTTAGACACCGGACTGCATCTTCTTTTGTCTCCACTCCTCCGTTAGCAATTACTGAAGCAAAAGCGCAGCAGCAAACCGATGCAAGATTAATGAGCAGCAGCAGCAGCAGCAAAGGCAGCAGCAGCAGACACAGCAGCAG
>NW_013543144.1:545-873 GCF_000499545.2 Eimeria tenella | reverse complement strand
GCAGCAGCAGACACAGCAGCAGCGTTGGCTTTGCTGCTGCTGTTCCTGCTGCTGCTTCCTCTGCAGCAGCAGGAACAGCAGCAGCAAAGCCAACGCCAACAGAAAAGGTAGCAGCAGCGGAAGCAGCAACAGCAGGAACAACAGCCGCGGCAAAGACAGCAGCAGCAACAGCAGCAGCAGCAGCAGCACCGGGAATATTGATTCTTTGTTTGACTCTGCGAATGAGGCCCCAGTCTGCTGCTGCTGTGTCTCTTCCTTTTTCTGCTTTTGTCCTTGCATGCAAAGTAACAGCAGCAGCACCTGCTGCTTCCAAAGCATAAGACAGCAG
>NW_013543144.1:0-491 GCF_000499545.2 Eimeria tenella | reverse complement strand
GCAGCGGTCGAGCTGCCGCTCTGCTGCTGCTGCTGCTGCTGCTGCAGGCGCAGCAGCAGCAGCAGCTGAGGCGCGCAGGCCGTCGTCTGCAGCAACAAAGCCGCAGCAGCTTCTTTGCAAATTACAAAGAGAAGCAAAAGGAGATAAATATAAAAAGAAATAAAAGAAATAAAAGAAATGAAGGAAATAAAAAGAAATAAAAGAACTGAAAGAAGTAAAAGATATTAAAAGAAATAAAAGAAGCTTTGAGGGTTTGGCCCAGGGCTTAACTGCTGGCCTGGCGCTGCGCCTGCACGCAGCCAAGGCCCTAGGGTTTAGGGTTTAGGGTTTAGGGTTTGGGACTGACAAGCTGTGCTATCTGGGGCCGTCAGCACTTTGCGGATTTTGCAAGTCACTGGAATGGAGAGTTGCTGGTGCATTGCGGAAACCATAGACCTGCACAAACCCTAAACCCTAAACCTAAACCCTAAACCCTAAACCCTAAATCCTTA
>NW_013543143.1:1645-1841 GCF_000499545.2 Eimeria tenella | reverse complement strand
CTGCTGCTGCTGCTGCTGCTGCTGCTACTGCTGGCGGCGGAGGTGCTCGCAGCCGTGCTCGTGCTGCTGCTGCTCTCGAAGCTGCTGCTGCTCTGAGAATCCCCATACCCCCCCGCTGCTGCTGCTGCTGCTGCTGCTGCTGCTACTGCTTTCTGCAGCGGCGCTCCCTTTGCTGCGCCCTGCGCCCCAGGCAAGT
>NW_013543143.1:1306-1545 GCF_000499545.2 Eimeria tenella | reverse complement strand
TGCGGCAGCAGCTGCTGCTGCTGCTGCAGCAGCAGCTGCTGCTGCTGCTGCGGGTGGGGAAACGTGGGTAAAACCCTTTCTTAGTATTGAGTCAAGAATCTCTCCTAGGGTTTGGGGGGTCCCCCAGGGGGCCCCCTCGGAAGCAGCAGCAGCACAAAAGAGATCGCCCCGTTTTTGCAGATGCTGCTGCTGCTGCTGCTGCTGCTGCTGCAGCTGAGGGTGGTACTGCTGCTGCTGGA
>NW_013543143.1:905-1206 GCF_000499545.2 Eimeria tenella | reverse complement strand
TAGCCAAGAGCAGCAGCAGCAGCAGCAGCAGCAGGAGCAGGAGCAGCAGCAGCAGCAGCTAAACCCTTGGTGCTGCAGCCCCCGCCCGTCGACACATCCAAACCCTCCAAACCCTCAAACCCTAAACCCTCAAACCCGCAGAAACCCTTAACCCCAGGGGCCCCCAGGGGCCCCAAACCCTGGGGGGGCCCCCCTAGCCCTGGAGGGGGGCCCCCAGGGGCCCCTTGCAGCTGGGTTTGGGTACTGGGGGGCCCCTGGGGCCCCTTGCCTGTTAGGAGGGCTTTGCTGCTAAGAGCCATGT
>NW_013543143.1:0-805 GCF_000499545.2 Eimeria tenella | reverse complement strand
TGCGGCGGCAGCAGCTGCTGCTGCAGCTGGAGCTGCTGCTGCTGCGGCACCCGCAGCAAACGCCTCGGCGCGGGGGGCCCCACAGAAGGAATACAAAAAGCTGTTTTGACTTGATGGACTTCAATGCCTGCAGCTTCAATCCACTGCCACAGCAGCTCCTGCTGCTGCTGCTGCTGCTGCTCCTGCTGCTGCTGCTGCTGCAGCTGCAGCAGCAGCTGCTTCGGCACCACTGCTGCTTCAAACATGAACTGCCGCCCCAAGTCACTCAAATAGGGCCTCAAGTTCTTTTCATAACTCACAACAGACCAGGGGGGCCCCCTGGGGGGCCCCTCAGAACCCTCGGGGGGCCCCCCTGGGGGCCCCCCTGGGGGCCCCTCTGCTGGGGGCCCCTCTGGGGGCCCCTCTCCTGGGGGCCCCCCTGGGGGCCCCCCAGGGGAGCCCCAAGGGTCTGTTGGCGGCAGCAGCGCAAGAAGGGGCTCTGCTGCTGCTCCACTGCTGCTGCTGCTGCTGCTGCTGCTGCTGCTGTTCTGGGGCAGGCCGTAGACGAAAGGGTTTGGGTGTCTGTGGGGTTTGCTGCCTGGCTGCTGCTGCTGCTGCTGCTTGAGCTGCTGCTGCCCTCTCCTGAAGCACTGGTAGCAGCAGAAGCAGCGCCAGGTGTACGTACACTGCATCGCAGCAGCAGCAAAAGGATGGAAGCAGCAAACAGCAGCAGCAGGACTTCTGCTCCAGCGATACACAACAACGCAGTCCCCCTCCTCCCCTGTTGCTGCTGCTGCTGGCTGCTGCTGCTGCTGCTGCTCCTGGC
>NW_013543142.1:633-1396 GCF_000499545.2 Eimeria tenella | reverse complement strand
GCTGCTGCTGCTGCTGCTGCTGCTACTGCTGCTGCTGCTGCTGGCCTCCTGCTGCGGCTGCTTCTTCAGCGCCAAGCGCGCCTGGCTGACAGCCTCGCTGCTGCTGTGCTGCAGACAGAAAACAGCCCGCCAAGCTGTGTCAGTGCCCTGGCCCTCGAGGGGCCCCGCCCAGACAGTGCAGCAGCAGCAGCAGCAACCTGCTGCTTTGGCACAGGTGACATGCATTCGGCTGCTGCAGCCGGGGAAGGCGCAGGCGACGGGGAAGCCGCCCTTACCGCAGAAGCAGCAGCTCCAGCCCATTGCTGCAGCAACTGACACAGAAGCAGCAACTGCAGCAGGAGAGTCCAGCTGCAGCTGCTGCCGAAAATGGGGGCCCCCAGAAGCAAACAGCACGCAGCAGCTGTGCACCCACAGCCGCTCCTCCCCCACGCGCATGGCCCCGCCACCCCGCAGGCACAGCCGGCACACCTCATCGCTGCTGCTGCTGCTGCTGCTGCGGTGCTCCGGGGAGGCCCCCGGCTGGGAGCGCTGCTGCTGCGGCGACGCCAGCGGGGCAGCAGCAGCAGCCCTGCCCCCCTCGTCTGGAGAAGCATCCGCCGCTGCTGCAGGGCCAGAAACACCCTGCTGCTGCTGCTGCTGTTGCTTTTGCTTCCAGTTGCAGAGGCAGCAAAGCCACGGCGCCTGCGGCAAGGTGTAGAGAGAATAGCAGTACTGGTGAACAGCAGCGCCGCAGCCGCTGCAGACGACAATAGTGTTGTGGGGC
>NW_013543142.1:0-487 GCF_000499545.2 Eimeria tenella | reverse complement strand
GCAGGGGAGGCCGCCGCGCTGCTGCTGCGGCGGGAAGCAGCAGCAGCGCCTGCCGGTTGGCTCCAAGTCTTTGCACTAGGCGACACGGGTGCTGCTGCATCAGCTGCTGCTGCTGCTGCTGCTGCTGCTGGGCCCGCTGGTGTCGCTCCACCTGCTGACGCTGCTGCTACAGGGCTGCCGCCAAGGTTTTGAACCCCATCTGAAGATGCCCCTCCAGTTGCTACTGGAGGGGACTTGTTGCTGCTGCTGCTGCTGCTCCCAGCAGCAGCAGCAGCAAGGCTGCGCGGGGAATGTCGCATCCCATTAGTTGCAGCAACGTTGCTGCTCTGCCTTCCAGCTGCTGCTGCTTCTGATTTGCGCGCAGCGGCTGCTGCAGCCTTGATGCTTTTTCACGTAAGATTGTTCAAGGTCCGCTTCCGCTGCCGTCGCCGCTGTTGCTGCTGCTCCTGGGGAGCCGTAGCAGTTGTTGCTGCTCCGCTAAGGCTTG
>NW_013543141.1:429-1316 GCF_000499545.2 Eimeria tenella | reverse complement strand
GGGGGGCCCCTCGGGGGGCCCCCCGGGGGCTCCCGGGGGGCCTCCAGGGCCCCCGGGGGCCCCGGGGGCCTCGGGGGCCCCACGAAGGGCCTGCAGCAGCTCGCCAGGGGCCCCCACCAAGTCCTGGAGGGGCCCCCCCCCAGTGTGTCGATTTAAAAGAGACACAGCAGGGGGGGGCCCCTCTTTAACAGCAGCAACAAGAAAAGGGGTCCAGCCAAGGAGCTCCTCCCAGGGGCCCCCGTCGTGGGGGCCCCCGGGGGACCCCCGCTGCGGGGCTTCCGCGGCTCCCCCGGCGTCCGCAGCAGCAGCAGCAGCAGCAGCAGCAGCAGGGGGTTTGCTGCGGAGCTTGACAGAGGCCCAGAGGCCCCTGAGGCAGTAAGAAGAAAGGAGAGAAGGAGATAAAGGCAAAGAGACTTCTTTGCGACCTGTAAGGGCCTCCATCAGGGGGGGGGCCCCCCCCCCCTGGAGGAGGGGCCCCCTGAAGGCCTTGAGGAGGCCCTTGGCGAGGAGGGGCCCCCACGCCTCGCGGGGGTCGCTGGAAAGCGGGAAGACGGGGGCCCCCCGGGGGCCCCCGTCCGGTACCCTGTCGTCTATTTCCACAAGTCTCCAGCGACCTTCTAGGAAAAGTCTCACTCCATAAATCCCCAAAGGACTCAAAAGAGGGTACCCACTTTCTGTCTGGGGGTGCAGCAGTTCCCACAAGAAGAGGCCCCGTGGCAGCTGCATGCAGCACTCCCCTATGGCCCCAAACACCCCCTGCAGCAAACGGCCCAGGGGGCCCCCCGGGGGGGCCCCCAGCCCGAAGGACCGCGTGCAGAAGCTCTTCACACTCACTACCATGTTCTTCCCGGGCCCGCCGGGGTCCCCCCCGGGGCCTCCGCACCCGT
>NW_013543141.1:0-378 GCF_000499545.2 Eimeria tenella | reverse complement strand
GGCGGGGGCCCCGGGGGACGCGGCCCCCGGGGGGCCCTCCGGCGGGGGCCCAGGGGGGCCCCCAGGGGGGCACCCGGGGGAGCTCGGGGCAGCAGCTGCAGCAGGGGGGGGCCCCAGGTCTAAGGTGGTGTGGCTCAGCAGCTTCTCTTCGCCGTAGCGGCCGTAGAGCTCTTGCTGGAGGCCCCCACTTGCTGCAGGAGCAGCAGCAGCAGCAGCGAGAAAAGGGTCTTGGGGGCCCCTGCTGCTGCTCTGGGACTTGCCTGTGGGGCCCGGGGGGCCCCCCTCGGGGGCCCCCAAGAAGTTGGGGGCCCTCCGCCGGTTGTGCAGCACGTAGGCTGGCTCTTCGGGGGGCCCCTGGGGGGGGGGGGGCGCCCCCCC
>NW_013543140.1:2028-2399 GCF_000499545.2 Eimeria tenella | reverse complement strand
CACTTCACACTGTTGCTGCTGCTGCTGGGTACATCCAGCAGCAGCAGCGGTAGCAGCTTCCAGCGCATGACCACATACGTGCAAAGGGCAGGAGCTGTTGAGCAGCAACGTAGCAGCAGCAGCGACAGCAGCAGCAGCAGCGACAGCAGCAGCAGCAGCAGCAACAGCAGCAGCACCGTATAGGCTGTTGGGAGCGGGATGTTCATTAGGTCCAGCCGCGGCACTCGCACAGTTTGTTTCTGCTGCTGGTGCTGCTGCAGCATGGCTTTCCTGCTGCTGTTCCTGCGGCTGTTGCTGCTGCTGTTGCTGCAGCTGTTGCTGCAGCTGTTGCTAATGTTGCCGCTGCAACGATAGTCTGCGTAATCTGTGTC
>NW_013543140.1:583-1999 GCF_000499545.2 Eimeria tenella | reverse complement strand
GGTGCTGCTGCTGCTGCTGCTGCCGCCGCTGTCACTGCTGCTACTGCTGAAACTGTCACAAGCGCTGCTGCTGCCGCTCTTGCTGCCGCAGAGATCAACGTTTGCTGCTGCTGCTGCTGCTGCCGCTGCATCACGGGACGTTACAATGTACGGACTCCCCTCACTGCGGCCACAGCCAGAGGGGGAAGCAGCAGCAGCAGCAGCAGCAGAAGGCAGCAGCAGCCGACCCCCAATAATCGATGCCAACTGCCAGACAGGCATAAAGCTGCAGCAAACAGAGCAACCCGAATTCCATTACATAAAGGAGCAAGCAGCAGCAGCAGCAGCAGCAGCACAAGCAGCAGCAGCAGCAGCAGTAACAAGGGATTCGCCCTTCAGCCGGCAGCAGCAAAGCAGCGCCTCGGCCAGTCGAGAGGAGCAGCATAAACAGCGGCAGCAACAAAGAGCAATGCAAGAGCAGCGAAAGCAGCAGCAGCAGCAGGATGCAGCAGCAGCAGCAGCAATTACTCGGGTGGCTTCCAGTCACTGCGGCAGCAAACCAGCAGCAGCGCGAACAGATGCACGCGAAGCAGCAGAAGCCGCATGTTGTTGCTGCAGCAGCAGCAGTAGCACACACTTCCGCTGCTGCTGCAGCCGCTGCTGCTGCTGCTGCTGCAGCCGTTGCTGCTGCTGCTGTTGCTGCTGCTGCTGCTGCAAACTGATGTTTCATCCATAAGACAATGCGATGGGCTGCGCATGCAGCGCACTGCTGCTGGCGCAGCAGCAGCAGCAGCAGGAGCAGCAGGAGCAGCAGCAAGAAGGCAGAGGAAAGCCCTAAGATGCAAAATCGACAAAGTTGACAAAAGATCACCGGATACGCCATCTGTCTCACAGGACTCTTGCTGCTGCTGCTTTTGCTGCTGCTGCTGCGGCAGCAGCAGCAGCAGCAACTCGGCCCCCAGCAGCTCGAGAACAAGCCTCGGCTTACTTCCACCCCAGCCAGAACTGCTGCTCCTGCTGCGGCTGCTGTTGCTGCTGCTGTTGCCATGGGCCTGGTTGAAATCGTCTACCTTCTGTTGCATTCTTGCTGCTGCTGCTGTTGCTGCTGTTGTTGCTGCAGAGCAGCTGCAGCAGTCTTCAAATCCACAGGGCACTTCACGTGAGGAGTCCCTGGCCTCTGCAGCAGGTTGTGCTGCAGCATTTGCTCCTGCTGCCGCTGCAGCTGCTGCTTTTGCTGCTGCTTCTCTGATCTGCTGCATCCCAGCAGCAGCAGCAGCAGCAGCAGCAACGGGGAAGCCAAAATGCATCTCCAGCAGCAGCGGCAGGAAAGGACCCCCAGCAGCAGGATCAAAGAAAGCCTTTGCCCAGCTCAGCGAGCGCCTGCAAGCCGCGAGTAGCCTGCAGCAGCAGCAGCAGCAGCAGCAACAGCAGCAGCAG
>NW_013543140.1:0-523 GCF_000499545.2 Eimeria tenella | reverse complement strand
CGGCTGCTGCTGCTGCTGCTGCTGTGCCGCTGGCGGCGCTGCAGCAGCCTGGGCCAGAGCGCCGCACTGCCGAGCACCGCTGCGGCAGCAGCAACTGCAGCAGCAAATGCCCTGAAGCAACAGCAGCAGCAGCAGCAGCAGCAGCAAACGCAACGAAAGGAACACTTACTGTCTACCGTATGCTGATCTCCTCCAAAACGGAAGAGCCCTGCCGTGCTGCCATCGGCGCCACAGCATTATGCTGCTGCTGCTGCTGCTGCTGCTGTCGCAGCTGCTGCTGCTGCTGCTGCAGATCGAAGTGCTGCGAATTCTGCTGCTGCTGCTCCTGCTGAATGCTGCGCTGCAGCGCTCCTCCAGAAACGGCTGCGCACTTCGCAGCAACGCAGATACCAGCAGCACCCAGCTGTGCCTCAGAGAAGCCACGTAATCTGCTGCTGCTGCTGCTGCTGCTGCTGCTGGCGTGGAGCAGCTGCTGCTGCGGCGCCACTGGCAGCTAGCAGCAGCAAACGCAGCAGCAGCAGCC
>NW_013543139.1:4395-4729 GCF_000499545.2 Eimeria tenella | reverse complement strand
TAGAAGCCGCAGCAGCAGCAGCAGCAGCAGCCGCAGCAGGCTCTGCAGCAGGCTCAAGCCCGCGTGGGGAGCTGCTGCTGCTGCTGCTGCGTGTCGTGCTGCGGGTCTGCCGCCCGCGCTGGCTGCGGGAGCCCTAGGCTGCAGGCTTCAGGCGTTGGGGCTTCGGGTTAGGGTTTAGGGTTTAGGGTTTAGGGTTTGGACCAGAAAGGGGGCCTCCCAAACAGCATGCAGTAAAGAGTTACTCCTGCTGCCCACAAGTCCCTCGCCCTTCCGTCAGTTCCTGCTGCTTCTCCTGTCCCCAAACACTCGGGGGACACAAAGTGCGGCGAGCCCG
>NW_013543139.1:1500-4368 GCF_000499545.2 Eimeria tenella | reverse complement strand
CAGCAGCAGCAGCAGCAGCAGCAGCAGCAGCAGCAGCAGCAGCGGCGGCGGCGGCGGCGGTGAGAGGAGAGGCAGAGACGCAGCAGCAGCGATGCATGCGGCACGGGAAGCAGCAGCGGCGGACAAGCAGCAGATGTTGCAGCGACGGGAGCCACGAGACACAGCAGCAACAGCAGCAGCAGCAGCAGCAGCATCAGCAGCAGCAAGAAGACAGGTGCGCGCAGGAGAGCGAGAAGCAAACGGGACAAAGAACAAACAGAGCTGGAAAAGGAATGAAGAGACAAACTACTGAGCTGCTGCTGCTGCTGCAGCAGCAGCAGCAGCAAAAAGATACTTACCAGCATCCCAAATAGTGCATCCGTCATCATCTGCAACAGCAGCAGTATTGAAGTCCGCCAGCTGCAGCAGCACCTCGCTTTCCTCAATGTTGCTGCTGCTGCTGCTGCTGCTGTGGGAGCTGCTGCTGCTGATGCTGCAGTGGGTGCTGCTGCTGCTGCTGTTTCTGGCGCCGTTACTGCCAGTGAGGCAGCCATTGGCCTTCGCATGCATGGAATCACCTGCTGCTGCTGCTGCTGCTGTTGCTGCTGCTGCTGCTGCTGCAGGTTCGCCCTGGCCCCTTCGCTGCTTCTCTCGTGGCCTCTTTTTGCCCCTTTGTCCCTCTCCTTGCTGCTGCTGCTGCTCGTCTTCTTCTTCCGACTCGCTGCTGCTGTTGCAGCTGTTGCTGCTGTTGCTGCTGCTGCTGCTGCAGTGCTGGGGGAATGCTGCAGCTTCCAGCAGCCCATCTCTGAGGGCCTGGGCAAGAGACACCTGCCTCTCTCCGCTGTGCAGATGACTTGCTGCTGCTGCTGCTGCTGCTGCTGTTGTTGCTGCTGCTGCTGCTGGCTCTGTTGCTGCTGCTGCTGCTGCCGAGCTGAGCTGCTTCGCAGCAACAACAGGGACGGGGGGCAGGGGCCTTCTGTCTGTACTGTTCATGGTGTCTCTTATTTGCTGCTGCAGCGCAGCGGCAGCAGCAACAGCAGGAGCCCCTGTAAACAAAAAAGAATCTGCTGCTGCTTCTTCTTCCTCTGAACTGTTAAAGCTGGCCTCGCTTTCGCTCGCAGAGTCGGGGTCCCACGCTGCTGCTGCTGCTGCTGTTGCTGCTGCTGCATCTGTTGCTGCTGTTGCTGCTGCAGCAGGCGATAACCCCACACGCCCCCGCCGGGACCCCTGCTGCTGCAGCGGGGGCAGCCAAACGCGGCAGACAAAAGCTGAAGAAACAAGCAGCAGCAGCAGCAGCAGCAGCAGCAGCAGCAGCAATAGCAGCAGCAACATTATGGAGACGAAGATCTGCTCACGGCGCTTTTGTTGCTGCTTCTGCAAGGCTCTCTTTGCTGTTGTTGCTGCTTTTGCTGCTGTTGCTGCTGTTGCTGCAGCAGCAGCAGCAGCACTTGCTGCTTCTTACATGGGGGCAAGGGCCGCAGCAGCAGCAAATTCGAAGGCTTTATATCCTTGTGCAGCACGCGGTAAGAGTGCAGCACAGAAAGCCCCATTAGCAGCTGCAGCAGCAGCAGCAACAGCAGCAGCAGCAGCAGCACAATCAGGAACAAACAACAGTAGCAGCAGCAGCAGCAGCAGCAGCAGCAGCCAAAGGCAGCAAAATGACAACAAGGAGTCACAGAAGAAAAAGAAAAAGGCCAAAAGCAAAAGAGAAACAAATTGTTTTAAACAAAATTAAAAAGAAGCAAAACAAAAAAAAATAAATAAGTTAATTGATTGAATTAAACAAATTAATTAAAAGAAGATTACCTGCTTCAGAATTACTTTTGCCCCTTTTTCCGAAAATAAATCAACGCGGCAGCAGCAGCAGCTGCTGCTGCTGCACTTGTGCTCAGCCTCCTCTACCTGCTGCTGCTGCTGCTGCTGCTGCTGCTCTTGCTGCTGCTGCTGCTGTAGCGGCTGCTCCTGTCCCTTCTCTCCCTGCTGCTGTTGCTGCTGCTGCTGCTGCTTGGGAGTGAGGACAAAAGCTGCTGCTGCTTTGTCCCAACTCAGCAAAGTTGCGTGTCTCCTTGGCAGCAGCAGCAGCAGCAAACCTGCTGCTTCGTCAACCAGCACCCCCAAAAGGGGACAAATGAGGGGGTGCAGCAGCGAAGTGTGCAGCAGCACCTCGCACAGCACCTGCAGACAGCAGCAGCAGCAGCAGCAGCAAAGCAGCGGCCGCAGCAAAGCAGCAGCAGCAGTTGAAATGCACAGCAGCAGCAGTGGGCATCCTGCCCGTCGCCCCTCTCTGCAGCAGGAGCAGCAGCAAGGACAGCAGCAGCAACAGCAAAAGCAGCAGCAAGAACAGCAGCAGCAGCAGCAGCAAGAGCAGCAGCAGCAGCAGCTGACCCTCTGCCACTCCGTAAGGACTTGAACATCTCCAGCAACAAAACAGGCAGTGCGGAGGCGCCGCAGCGAGTGCAGCAAATAGCGCTGAGAAGTAAACCCTAAACCCTAAACCCTAAGCCCTAAACCCTAGGCTGTCCAAAGGAAGCCCTTCGCCGCAAGCAGCAGCAGCATAGCGACAGCATTGGCAGCAGCAGCAGAAAAGGGCGCAGTCCCGGCACGAGAAACGGCAGCAGCAGCAGCAGCAGCAGCAGCAAGAGCAGCAGCAGCAGCAGCAAGAGCAGCAGCAGCAGCAGAGGCCACACAAGCAGCAGCAGCAGCAGCAGCACCTTAGCAACAAGGGGAGAAGAGGGGGGCCCCAGATTTGCTGCTTTAGAAATGAGACAAAGGGCCCCTCTTGCTATTGTGCCCCCCAGAGCCAATCCTGACAAGCACTTCAAGCTGCTGCTGCTGCTGCTGCTGCTGCAGTACTCGTCGTCCTCTTCCTCGTCGCTCTCGCTGGGGCTG
>NW_013543139.1:379-1307 GCF_000499545.2 Eimeria tenella | reverse complement strand
CCCCCCTGGGGGCCCCCCAGCTAGGGGGGCCCCCGGGGGGCCCCCTGCGTCAGACTCCATGCTTTGGGGGCCCCTAAGGGTACTTAAAAAGGACCCAGAGGCAGCAGCAGCAAGAAAGGGGATTCAGGTTTGCTGCTGGGGTTTGGGTGCTGCTGAGAGTACCCTGGGGCACGCCGGGGCCCCAGAAGCAGCAGCAAAAAGATATATAAATAAATAAATTAATAAATTAATTAATTAGAATTAAATTAATTCATTTAGAACTTGAAATGGAAACGAGCAGCAAAAACAAAAGAACCGCCGCAGCCAACTCATCGCGCAGCCTCAGCAGCAGCAGCAGCAGCAAGTCCAGCAGCAGCAGCAGCAGCAGCAACAGCAACAAAAGGCCACTTTGCTGCCTCCATATTGCATTTATTGTTCATATTAATAAGGCTTTTCTTCAGGCAATTTCCCAAAAAGTCCATTTTGAAGCAGCTAGCAATGCGGGGGTGGTAGCAGCAACACCCGACCCCCGTGGAGCTGTCTGTACACCTGAAATCCGCAGCTGTCTTCGGCTCTCCGCTTTCCTCTTTCCTTCCAGACTTACCCAACAGCAGCAGCAGCAGCAGCAGCAGCTTGAGCAGCAGCAGCAGCAGCAACTGCGGCAGCAGCAGCTAGGTCAGGCAGCACCTGGGGGCCCCTCCTATTCGCCCACCAGCGGCTCTCCCCTTGGGGGCCCCTGCAGTCCTGGGAGCTTTAGACGCAGCAGCAAGTCCTTGAGTTTTTGCAACAGCAGCAGCAGCAGCAGCAGCAGCCCAGCAGCACCGTCTGCAGCAGCAGCAACAGCAAGTACAGCGCAACCAGCAGCAGCAGCAGCAGCAGCGAGCAGCAGCAGCAGCGAGTGCATGCAGTTGCCATGTCTCACAAGCGGCTTCCTCTATCTTATGAAGGG
>NW_013543139.1:0-291 GCF_000499545.2 Eimeria tenella | reverse complement strand
CGGGGGGCCCCCTAGGAGGCCCCCGAGGGGCCCCCTTAGGGGGGGCCCCCACGGAAGATATGTGTGAAGCTGTTTGTTGTGGGGAGGACAATACCAGTTTTGCTGCTGCAGCAAGCACTGCCTGCAGCAGCAGCAGCAGCAGCAGCATGAGCCTAAGCAGCAGCAAGTGCAGCACCAGCAGCACTCCGCGGGGCGCCTCCTCCGCTAGCCCCTTCTACCCGTACTTAGCGGACAGCAGCAGCAACAGCAGCAGCAGCAGCAGCAGCAGCAGCAGCAGCCACAAGGTGCCGC
>NW_013543138.1:732-1684 GCF_000499545.2 Eimeria tenella | reverse complement strand
TCGCAGGGGCTCCGGGGGCCCCAAGGGGGGCCCCTTTGGGGGCCCCGGACAACCCTGTACCCCTTTAAGTCATTTATCTTCGGACCCTCTTCGCAGGAGATGCGCTTTCCCCCTCATTTGCAGTGTACAGACACCTCACGACGCCCTCGGTCAGCCTCCACGCCCTTTCTTACAACACTTTTTAACTTCCACTTTTTCCGAGGCCCTGGGGGCCCCCGGGCCCTGCTCGCTGCCTGGGGGGCCCCCGGGGCCCTCCCAACTGCCTGGGGGCCCCCCAGGGCCCCTGGGGCGGCCCCTTGGCCCTGCAAAGCTCCTGGGGGCCCCCCTGGCCTTGCAAAGGTCTTGGGAGCACCCCTGGTACTGCTAAGGGCCAGGGGGCCCCTGGGGCCCCCCGGGGGCCCCCAGGGGACCCCAGGGGCCCCCAAGGGCCCCCAGGGCTCTTTTGTTCATATTCAGGCAAATGGTATTTTGCGTGAGAAGAGCTGCTGCAGCGAATTGCTGCAGCTGCCTTGAGTGCCACTTTTTGCTGTTTGTCTTCTCATTTTTTCATTTTTTTTGTTTTTTTTCCAATTTTTTCCAATATTTTTTCTATTTTTTTAAACAATTGATTTAATTTTGCTTTTATTCCTTGCTGCTGCTGCAGGCACCTGCACCTTCCCCGGAACTGCCCGCGCGGGAGAGTCTTGTTTCTCTTCTTCTTTTCTTTGCCGCAAAGGCCTTCTCTGCAGCTCCAGCTCCCGCCGCTGTTTCGCACCCCCCAAAGGCCTCGGGGACCCCTGCGACCCCACAGACAGCAGCAGCAGCAGCAGCTGCGGGCTCTTGACCTGTGCCCTCGTTGAGGCCCCACACCTCCCCGGGTCCCAGCAGCAGCAGCAGCAGCAGCAGCAGCAGCAGCAGGGTTACCCGCAGCAGCGAGGGCTCCAGCAACCTCCAGAAGCTGTCCCGGCCGCCG
>NW_013543138.1:502-632 GCF_000499545.2 Eimeria tenella | reverse complement strand
GGTCTTTGAAAACCCCCCGACCGGGGCGGGGGGGCCCCTCGGGGGGCCCCCAGAGGGCCTGTGGGGCCCCCTTGCTGCAGGCAGCAGCTTTGCTGCTGCTGGAGACTCTACAGACATGGGAAGTGAAGGG
>NW_013543138.1:0-402 GCF_000499545.2 Eimeria tenella | reverse complement strand
AGCAGCAGCAGCAGCAGCAGCAGCAGCAGCAGCAGCAGCAACGACGGCAGCGGCGGCATTGAGAAGAGAGGACCGGGACAGAGCAGCAGCGCGGCAGCAGCAGACGAAAGGGAGAAGCAGCGCACCTCCTCTGGGCAAAACGAAGTGCTGCCTGAAGAAAGGGCCTCAGTTCTGCAGAACCGCAGCAGCAGCAGCAGCAGCAGCAGCCAGCAGCAGTTGCAGCCAAGACGACCTGGCGAGGGGCCCCGTGGGGGCCCCACGTGGGAACCTCTAGCCGGGCCCTCAAGCGGGCCCCTCCCCGAGGGGCCCCCAGAGGCGCACCTAGGGGGGCCCCCAGAGGGACCCCCAGGAGCGCTCCCAGGGGGGCCCCCAGAGGGGCCCCCAGGAGCGCTCCCAGGGGGG
>NW_013543137.1:374-1162 GCF_000499545.2 Eimeria tenella | reverse complement strand
AGGGTTTAGGGTTTAGGGTTTAGGGTTTGGCTGCAGTTGAAGTGCTGCACTTCGCTGCGACTAAACTCTAAACCCTAAACCCCAAACCCTAAACCCTAAACCCTAAACCCTAAACCCCAGTTAGTCTCTTTTGAAGAAAGAGGCAATGTCTGCAGTCCTCATTGGCCTTCCTTTTCCTCTTCTGTTTGTTTTAACAGCTGCGGGGGCAAAAGAAGAAACCCTCGATGGTTTGTCGACTTCTGCAAACGCAAACGAAAGCCTAAACCCTAAACCCTAAACCCTAAACCCTAAGGGGTTAGGGAAGGCGAGCGGCCAGCCTGCGGCTGTGGTGTCTTTAATAAACAAGGGTGTAGGGTTTTGCTTAGAGATGAGGGTTTAGGGTTTAGGGTTTAGGGTTTAGGGTTTAGGGTTTAGCTGACCTATTGGCTCCACCTCCGCCGAAGGGGACTCTGCAGTTTCTTCATCTGCGTCGCTGCACTCATCTGATATTGCGTACTTGCACTCTGAAACGCAAACCCTAAACCCTAAACCCTAAACCCTAAACCCTAAACCCTAAACACTATAAGCAGTGCCTCAAGTTCTGATTTGTACAAAATGGACTTAAAAAACCACAGTGTATACGAGGCCCTAAAACGAGTTCCCCAATCTTAAACCCTAAACCCTAAACCCTAAACCCTAAACCCTAAACCCTAGTTGAAATCACCTTGAAGAAACTTCATTGTAATTCCTCCCCTGCTTATCATTGACACTGCGCGAACCCACCAAAAGTATTTTCAGCCCCAACACCT
>NW_013543137.1:0-306 GCF_000499545.2 Eimeria tenella | reverse complement strand
CCCTTAAGACTCACAAACATCCTCTACAGTTAGGCACTTTTCATTTTCTCGCCCCGAGAGACTCTGAGCAGTAAACTGCCTGAGGGCAGCAGCCTGAGTTAACCACAAACCCTAAACCCTAAACCCTAAATCTAAACCCTAAAATCCTAAACCCTAAACCCTAACCACAAAACCCCAAGTTCTTTGCCACAGAACTGCTGGCTGCACTTGCCTGAACACAGGAAGTATTATGCGCCCATTAAATCTCTAAACCCTAGGCCCTAAACCCTAAACCCTAAACCCTAAACCCTAAACCCTAAACCCTAA
>NW_013543136.1:247-1914 GCF_000499545.2 Eimeria tenella | reverse complement strand
AAAGCTGCTGTTCCTGCTGCTGCTGCTGCAGCTCCTGCCGCTGCTGCCGCTGCTGCTGCAGCTGCTGCTGCTGCTGCTGTTAGTCTCCCTCCAAGTCCCAGTTGGCTGCGTCTGCTGTGTTGTCAGCGTCAATGGCTATGCCCTCAGTCACGGCGTACAGCAGCTTCCGCCGCAGCACAGAGTAGCTCGAGTACGGCGGCAGGTCCACCTTCGCAGCAGCAGCAACAGCAACAGCAGCAGCAGTGACAGTGTGGAGAAACAGCAGCAGTGACAGTGGAAGTGCGCTGCAGCAGCAGCAGTAATAGTGAAACTCACAGTGACGCTGGCAGTGCGCAGCAGCAGCAGTTAATGTGACATTCGAAGTGATAGCACGCAGCAGCAGCAGTAGCAGCATCAGCAGCAGCAGCAGCAGTGCGCACAACAGCCGACACTTTGGCGGCAGCGCTGCCCCAGCAGCAGCAGTATCCAGAGCAGAGGCAGCAGCAGCGGCGCGCGCAGCAACAGCAACAGCAGCAGCAGCAGCGTCAGGGCTCTTGCTGCTGCAGTCCGCACCTGGAAGAAGCAGGTGTGGGACTGCGGCAGCATTTCATCAGTGAGCTGCTGCAGCAGCAGCGCGTCAGCAGCAGGTGTGGGGCTGAATCGTGCGCGTGCTGCTTCGCCGTTGGCCGGCGTGGTGATGGTGGGGGGCGAGTTCCCCTCCTGCTGCTGCTGCTCTGCCTCCTCCTCAGCAGCAGCAGCAGCAGCAGCAGCAGCAGGCTGGGGCCGCGGGACACGAGCAGCAGGAGCCTTCAGAGCCACCTCCATCTCCTGGTCCCACGCAGCTTGGGCTGGCGGCAGCCGCGAGCGGCCCCAGACAAACCGCAGAAAGCTTTGCCGTTCTGTTTGCGAAAAAGACTCCAAAGCCCTCCAAAACCACTTTATTTGCTTGTCCGACTCCTAAACACCAGCAGCAGCAGCAGCAGCAGCAGCAGCAGAGGCAACAGCAGCAGAAGCGGATAGGAGGGTGGATCAGAAGAAGTGCACGCGTGCGCGCTGCTCCGTCCCTATAGCTGCAGACTCTAGTGCCTTCCTGCCGCTGCTGCTGCTGCTGCTCCTGTTACTGCTGCTGCTGCTGCTGTTGCTGCTGCTGCTGCTGCTAGGCGCTCGCCTACCGCGTAGCCGGTGTACTTCGTGTGGCTGCGCAAAAGCTGCAGGTCTATCGAGGGGCTGCCGCAGATGAGGCGCTGCAGCTGAGGGGGCTCTAGCAGGTCGACAATCTGCAGCGGCACGACTTCTCCCAGGCCTTGGCGCACCGCAGCAGCCTGCAGCGCAGCAGCAGCAGCAGCAGCAGTAGCAGCGGTGCTGAGAGTAATCGCAAGTGCAGCAGCTTCGCTAGCGGGCACAGCTCCACAATCAGCAGCAACGGCAGCTGCCGCACACAAAGACGACAGGGAAAACGGTAGCAGCAGTAAATGCAGCAGCAAAACTGGCAAGCACAGCAGCAACAGCAGCGGGCAGGGCAATGGCAGCAGCAGCCAGTGCAACGCAGCGGCTGACGGGCACAGCAGCAGCAGCTGCAGCTGTGCTGGTAAGATTAGTAACCGCTGCTACAAGAACCTCAGTTGCCGCTGCCAGCTGTCTGCTTCTGTTGCTCGTTATGTGCTGGTTGTGCGCGATACTGCTGCTGC
>NW_013543136.1:0-231 GCF_000499545.2 Eimeria tenella | reverse complement strand
ACTACTGCTGCTGTTGCTGCTGCTGCTCCCGTTCCGTCCGCTGCTACCAGTGTTGCTGCTGCTGGTGCTGCTGTTGTTGCCGTCAGTACTTGCATGCTATTGCAGATACTTTCTCCTCTGCTGCTGCAACGGCTTCTGCTGCTTTTGCTTGCGGCACTCTAGCTGCTCACTAGGCTACAACAGCTGCTGCTTTTCATGTTGCTGCTCCCGCGATTCTGCTGCGGCTGGGGG
>NW_013543135.1:7366-10125 GCF_000499545.2 Eimeria tenella | reverse complement strand
AGTCTATTCAGAAATGGAATTGTTTTGGGAAAGGAAAAGTTTTAAAAAAGAAATAAATAATTTAAAATGAGAATAAAGTATTTCCTGAGGTCTGCAAAAGAGCAGCTGGGCGACTGCAGAACTCTGGCGGTCACCGCTGTCTGTACACCGCAAGTACAGCTGCGCGGAACGGGAACATGGGACTTTTTGAAGCGATCAAAAGAATTAAATGATTTAATTCATTATTTGTTCAATTTGCAACACGAAGATCTTTTGTTTTTTCCGTTGGGGGTCCCGTTGCAGCCGCTGCTGCGGTGCTCACTGCGGCTTTCGGAGGCAGAGGCAGCAGCAGCAGCAGCACCAGCGAACCAGATCTGCTGCATTTTCGAATGAAATTTGAACAATTTGGATTTAAAATTTAATTATTTTCTCTTTTTTTCCACTTTCTGCAAACCCAGAACAACAGGGATGCCTGTCTAGAGCCCTGCAGCCGCTGGTGGGGCTCTTCTTCACAGCCTCCCGTGGCTGGCTGCGGCTCTCCGCGCCGCGCGGCCGTTCGTTTTATTTAGCATTAGCAGCAACAGCAGCAGCAGCAACAGCAGCAGCAGCAGCAGCCAAATGCTGCCTCTCTAAACACACCCTGGACTTGCGCAGCCGCCGCCGCCGCTAGAACCCGCGCCAGCCCTCCCCGACGCTGCTGAGTGGTTAACCTGCTGCTGCTGCTGCTGCTGCTGCTGCTGCTGCTGCTTAGTTTGCTTCTTTATTGGCGGCTTAGGAATGCCAGCTGCTGCGGCTTCCTCCCCTGCGGCGAGATCGTGGGGGCGTGTTCTGGGCGCCTAGGAGGCCGGATCTGCTGCAGCAGCAGCAGCAGCAGCAGCAGCAATGCCGCTGCTGACCTCGCTGGCCTTTGCCCCTGTGCTGCTGAAGACAGGGGGGGTTTTCTTGACTTCTTACGGGCCAGCGGCAACAGCAACAGGGAGTGCAGCAGCAGCAGCAACTGTGGGGGGGGGAGCAGCAGCAGCAGGAGGCAAAGTCTTGGGCCTCGCAATGCTCACTAAGGGAGTTTCGAGTGCAGCAAAAAGCGGCGCCTTTACTAAAGTTGGCGGCGGCGCAGCAGCAGCAAGCCACGGGCTGCTGCACGGGCCGCCAGCAGCAGCAGCAGCAGCAACAGCAGCAGCAGCAGGGGCCCCTGCAGCAGGTGGCGTGCCGGGCGCTGCTGTTGCAGCCGGAGCGCCGATGACGGCAGCGGCGGCGTTGCCAGCGTCTGCTGCTGCAGTTCCTGCTGCTGCTGCAGTTCCTGCTGCTGCTGCTGTGCCCGGCGCTGCTGCTGTTCCCGCTGCTGCTGCTGCTGCTCCCTTGGTCCCGGGGGCAGCAGCAGCGGCGCCGTTCGGCGGCGCAGCAGCAGCCGCGCCCGCAGCAGCAGCCGCGCCCGCAGCAGCAGCAGCAGCAGCAGCAAGCGCTGCAGCAGGGCACGGGAAGCAGATAACGATGATCGCAACTGTGGCTGGCGTGATGGCGCTGCGAGCAGCAGCAAACAGGTACTGGCTTCGTGCTGCTGCTGCTGCAGCACCGAGAAGCAGATTAGTCCGCAGAGTGGCCAGATGGTGCAAAGAAGAACAAATAGCTTTGGAGACGGAGACGGAGTTCGAGGCGATCCCGCAGCTGCCGTTTGAGGAGGAGGGCAAGCCCCGCGCTGCTGCTGCTGCTGCTGCTGCTGCTGCAGCAGACGGCAGCAGCAGCAGCAGCGCCTCCGCCGCCAGGCTCACGGAGGCGGGACTCACGGATATTGAAACTACTGCCTCCACGCAGGAAAACAGAAAAAAAAGAAGAGTGACTTATGTCCGGAGGGCGCGGGGAAACCTGCACCGGTTTCTCTGAGGTGTACGTACACCTCAGCTGCGCGTACACCCCAGCTCGCCGCGGCTCCGGGGTGTACGTACACCGCGTGTTCCGCCCGTTTCCACTTCCAAGTTCCCAGTGGTTTCTTTTCCTTTTTATTTCTTTTTCTTTCCTTTATTTGTTCAAACCCCCAAAGCGCCGCCCAGCAAACCTCAAAACCCTCACTCTCCATTTCAGGGTTTCCGGCGCTTTGGCAAACTCTTTGTTGTCTTTCGACTCCAGTGTTCTATCTAATTGAGTTTGCAATTTAATTCCGTTCATTTCGCCCTTTTTTAGGGTTTAGGGTTTAGGGTTTAGGGTTTGGCGCACTGCAGCGGATTCGACTCCAGTGTTCTATTTAATCGACTTTGCAATTTAATTCTATTTATTTCGCTTTTCCGGATACTCGCGAGGGTTTAGGGTTTAGGGCTTAGGGTTTGGCGCACTGCAGCGGAGCAGCAAAAGTAGAAAAGCCTTTTGGTCCAGCCCCAAGGATTCCTCGGGTGTACGTACACCGCAGTTGCCAGAACAAAGTCGAATCCAAAATCATTAAATTTAAATTAAAATTAAATCCAAATAACTCCAAAAACTTCTGAAGTACAAACACCAAAGAACAAATGAAGTAATGTCAGGGACACTCCCACTGCGAAGACCCCCAGGGGCCCCCGGGGGCCCCCACGGGGGCCTCTAAGGGGCAGTCCTCAAATGCAGCATGCTGCAGCAGCAGCAGCAGCAGCTGCTGCTGCTGTTGGTGCGGGGATTTAGAGGACGCAGGAGCAGCCCCACAGAGAAGCATGATCTCCCCCAAAATTAAACACGCATGCATGCACGCATGCGTGCGTGCATTTGGGGGCATGCATGTATGCATATGGTGGCATGCATGCATGCATGCATGCATGCGT
>NW_013543135.1:0-7266 GCF_000499545.2 Eimeria tenella | reverse complement strand
CTGCAGACAAGTGTCTTCGTAATTTTTGCTTATCTATATGCCCGGCTTTGAGCGGTTCCACAACACGCCACAGCCAATGGACAACAGGCTCTAAACTGACACTATTAGGCCACAGATGAAGCTCTTAACACAAATTTAACATGCTGGCATCCGGAAAATAGCGTGCTCGGATCCCAATAGCACATTTTGCTGGTTGCATAACCGAGGGCCCCCCAGGCAGCTGCGGGGGGGCCCCGCGAGCTGTGGGGCCCCTAGGGGCAGTTAGACCCTGGCGAATGCGAAGCTTTGGTCGGGGTCTGTGTCTTGGAGAGCAATTTCTTTTTCAAGTTCATTTTCTGCTGCTGCAGCATCAAAGGCGTTTTGCTGCAGCAGATCTTCTTCGAGGTCCTGGGGCAACCCAAAACCCCTTTCTTCTCCGAAGAGGTCCCCGTCGCCCTCCGAGTCCACCTCGCCCTCGTCTGCGCGCGCACGCAGGGTTTAGGGTTTAGGGTTTAGGGTTTAGGGTTTGGGGCGCGGCGCGGCGCGGAGGGTCACCGGCGCGGGATTCGCTCGCTGGCGCGCGGAATTGGAGTTAGAAAGGCGGAAGTGGCATTAAAAATGGAAAATAAATTCAAAATTTGATCAATTAATTCAATTTTTAATCATTTAAATGATCAATTCCGCAGTTTTAAACCCACCAATGCCCTTCACGCCGTCCGCCTCGTGGGGCTCCCCCGCGTCCTCCGGCGGCGGCGACTTCGCCGCAGCCGCCGGCTGCAGCCGTTCTGCACTTTCTGGACTTTCTTCTGCAAAAATAATTCAAAATAATTGGAAAAAATTCAAAATACTTGAAAATACTTCAAAACTCATCGAAATACACCAAAGGAAATGCACTTGCTGCGCCCACTGCGTCGAAAGAACCCGCTCAACACGCCCCGAACCGCCTCCAAACCCCAAAGCCTAAACCCTAAACCCTAAACCCTAAACCCTAAACCCGAAACCCCCAACCCCTGCGCCCGAACGCGCACGCCCGAAGCCTCCGCCCATCCGGGAAGCCCCGGATATCGCGTCGGCCGCGCGGACCCCCAACCCCCAACCCCCAAACCCTAAACCCTAAACCCTAAACCCTAAACCCTCGCCGGACCCCGGTCCTCGCGCGCCGCCGCGTCCTGCTTCACCGCCGCCCCGCAGCCCGGACTCGCGCAGACGTAGACGAGAGTCATGGCGTCTTCGGCGAGGCGTTCGGGGAGTTGGAAGAAGACAGCGCCGCGGGCGCAGCACTGCGGGCAGCGCCAGTCCAGCACGCGGCCCAGCGTCGGGTCTTGCGGCAGCTCCGGACACACCATCAGGTCTTCTCTGCGCCCAGCAGCAGCAGCAGCAGCAGCAGCAGCGGCAGCAGCAGCAGCGGCGAAGAAGGAGCCGCGAAAAAACGCAGAAAATCAAGCTTACAGCCGCGAGAAACCACCAACTGCCGACGGACACCGGGGCCACAAAATCCGGAAACGAGAAATAAAGGGCCCCCGTTAACGCGGAAAACAGAGCAAATAAATATAAAATTGAATAAATAATTCGAATGAAACAAAAAGACGCAAAAAAGTTCAAAAAACAGCAAAGATCAGCTGCTTTCGGAAGTTCACAAGCTGCTGCTGCTGCGCCTGCTCATTTGCCGCTGAAAAAAGTTGAATTTTCCGGATATGTCCAAAATGGGGCCACTAGGGACTTCAAAAGTCTCAAATTTTATTCAATTATGAAAAATACACTCATTTTGAATATAGTTTGCCTTTTGAATTCGAAATTTAGACAGCTTTCAAGGAAAAAAGCACCAAATTGAAATTCCCAGCACTCGCGAGGCTTTCGCCTTTCTTCCCCATTCACCGCTTAAATGTTGAATTGTAAATCGGCAAACTTTAAATTAATTGCTTCCAATCAATTGGTTCAAAATTAAATTCAAAAAGCGCGGAATTCATGCGAAGCAAACGCCTCGCAGCAGCAGCAGCAACAGCAGCAGCAGCAGCAGCAGGTGTTTACTGCGTTGTTTGCACTGAAATGAGCGCATTGTTGAATTGCAAAAGCAAAAGTGCAGCAACTCACTTGGACTTGTAGCTGAAGTTAATTCTTTCGACGCAATTTTCTTCAAAAGTGCCTTCGGCGTATCTGAAGAAGTCGCAGCGGCGACACAGGAACTTCAGCTGCTGCCGCTGGCGGTCTTCCTTCGGCTGCAACATGTTGTTGCTGCAGCAGCACAACAGCAGCAGCAGCAAAAGCAGCAGCAGCAAACAAGAAAGAACGAATGAATTGAATGAACTGGAACAACGAAAAGGTTTAAAGAGGGAAGGAGAGCAGGGGGGGGGTCTGCGGCAGTGCAAAACTTGAAAAGATGAATCTGCTGTGCGGGCTTGCGGGCTGTTTTCTCTTTTGCTGAGCAAATTTGGGGCTTTCTTTGCATGCATATGTTGAATTAGGCATTTAAATTCAATTAGAAGGGTTTTTAAATGCTGAATTTGAATTTTAAGCGGCAGATCGCGCGCCCGGCTCACCATTCAGGGCAGAACATCATTCCGGCGCTCATTTTCGCGGCTCCCGAAACGCGAGAGACTTCTTTTAAAAAGAAAATAGTTCAAAATTAATAATTAATTCTTTTATTTGCGCATTTCCTTTTTGTTTGAACTCCAGACTTGAACAGATAGAAGGAAACCAGCCCGAAAGAGCGCCGGGCGGGGGCGCGCAGGCCCGGCTAGCTCTCCTCTTCTTGCGAACTTTTTAGTTTTATTTTCCAAATTCAATTAAATTTCATTTAAATTCTTTTAATTCCTCTTTTTCAACTCGCCAACGTCAAACAGCTGCAGCAGCAGAAGAAAGCAGCAGGAAGTTGGGGCTGCATGCGCTGTCGGCGCAAAGCTGCAGGCATGTTCTTCTTTTCTTCGAATTACACCGTTACTGCAGTCTAATTAGACTTTTAGTCAGTAATTATTATTAAAAACATATTTACTAATGTTATTATCACACTTTGAGGCACATTTGATGGTGCTTTCCCCCAATATTGTTACTAGGGTGCCATTTCAATAGTCTGTGTATTGTACTAATAGACACTCTCGAAGCCATTTCTTGCTGCGCAGCAGATTAAGTTTCTGCAGCAAGAATTGCTCTGCAGCAAAAGTGTCTCAGATTCAAAAAGAGAAATTAAAAAGAAAATGATTTGTTTGCAGTTCAAAAAAATTGAATTTATTTCTAAATAGGAAAAATAAGACTAGGTCTTCTTTGCCTCGTTTGCTAAATCTTGAATTTATTTGCTTTTCTTAAAAGCGGAAAATCCCTTATGTGAACTCTTGCAGGGGCAGGAGCACCGGCTGCTGGGGCTCTAAACCCTAAACCCTAAACCCTAAACCCTAAGCCCTAAACCCAAAACAGTCATTAAAAAGCAGGGGCCACGCTAGGTAAGCAAGCTGTTGTAGCAGCCAAGGCCACGAGTGCAGCAATTTCGCAGTTTTGCAAGCTCATACAAAACCCTAAACCCTAGAATTAGGGTTTGGTAACTAGGGTTTAGGGTTCGGGCTTGATGCAGCAGTTTCGGGGCAGCTTGAGCAGCAGCACTGAAAAGCCACAGAAGAAAAGAAGAGAAAAAATAAAGAAAATAAAACTAAAAAACAAATTTTGCTTTTTTTCTGATAATCTGAACAATTCTAAAAACAATCTACGGGGCTTTTCTAATTAGCTGCTTCTGGAATTATTGACTTATTTGAAATTAATTATACTTCATAAAATGACACCCACTACTGCTGCTCGAGATGAACACTCTGCAGCAGCAGCAGCAGCAGCAACAGCAGCAGCAAAGGCTGCGGAGGCAGAAGCAAAAGCATCAGCTGCGCTTCTTCCTTGTCGTCCTTTTCTGCCGGCCTTTTTGTGCTGCCTCATCCCGAATGCATGCGCTGCTGTTGTTGCTGTTGCTGCTGCTGCTGCTGCTGCTGCTGCTGAAAAGCAAAGTTACTTGCCGTTGTTTCAGTGGCCCGTTGGCTCGCTTAGCACCTGTGTCGGGTGCAGGCATTAGGGTTTAGGGTTTAGGGTTTAGAGCTTTCTGAGGGTTTACGTTTAATGCTAAAACAAACGTAGAAAGCCCTTGGCCCGCAGCTATTTGCGAGGGTTTAGGGTCTAAGTCTAAGCGCCGGCCCCGCAGCCCAGGCCAACGCAACAGCAGCAGCAGCAGCAGCAGCAGCAGCAGCGGAGCCGCCGCCGCGCTCTTGCAACTGCTGCAGCTACAGTTTCTGTTGCCTGGAGACCCGCAGCAGAGTGTTGTGGCTGCGCTGCAAGAATGCAGAGTGGCTGCCGCGCTGCTGCTGCTGCTGCTGCTGCTTCTCGCCTGGCGGCAGCAAATAAGATCTGGGGCGTTCTGAGAGGCCCCACAGCTCAACTGCTTTTGCTGCAGCCAGGTGCAGCAGCCGCACACAGCAGCAGCTGCGGAGCTGGCAGCAGCTGCTTGAGCTACAGCGCAGCAGCTCTTCGGCAGCAAAGTTGCAGCTTTCTGCAGCTGGGGTTTGGACTTCAGAGAGCAGCAGCAAATCACTTCGAGCAGCAGCAGCAGCTACCTCCTGTTGCCATTAAAGTTTTTTTCGGGTGTCTTTGTGCAGCAGCAGAAACAGCAGCTAAAAGACCAAATTCAACTTTATCTATTTTGGTTAGGGAGGAGAGATCCTCTCCATGGGGGCCTCCAGTCCCTTTCTTTGCCACTAAATCAGATGGAACAGCAGCAGTTTGCTGCTTCCACCGTGGCTGTGGGTCCCAGAGCAGCTGCGCTGCTGCTGCTGGTGCTGCTGCTGCAGCTGCTGCAGCTGCAGGCTGAACTTTGGAGCAGCTCCCGGGAGAGCTCTGGAGAGCCCGGAGGGCCGCGGGGACTTCAAAGAAGCAAAAAAGACTTCAAATATTCTTTTAAAATGGCGGAGTTTGGAGTTAGTGGGGAAGTTGCAGCAGAAATTTCGCAGTTTAAGTTCGGTTGCGGCTGCGGCGTCTCATATGCGGATCCGCTCGCGGCGCGCCGGTTTGTCTGCCAGTTTCTTCTTTAATCTTTGGAATTAAGCCGTTCAAATCAATTTAATTTGCAAAAAGTACCATTTAAGGCCTTGGATTCAACGAATTTCGCGGGGAATAGCGCGCAGGAGCAGCAGCAGCAGCCCTTTGCTGCTGCTGCTGAACTGCTGTGCTCGTGCATGTGGCTACGAGCCTGCTGCTTCGGCGGGTTGCGGGCTTTTGGACAATTTGTTGCTGCTTTTTTTGTCTGCAAACAATTCGGAAAAGATGGAACTTTAAAGGGAAAAACTTGTAGCAGCAGTTCCGGAAAAGAAGACAAAACGAGCAGCAGCAGTGGCTTGCTGCCGTTCGTTTCTGGAGGCGAGAGCGAAGGGGCGGCGGCGGCGAAGTCGTCTGCTCTTGCGTTTTAAATTTAAAGAAGAAGTTGCATTCCGAGGCTTCGCGCTGCTGCATTTGCTGCAGCAGCAGCAGCAGCAAGCTGCTCCTCTGCAGCGCGCGCTTCGAGCTGCAGCGGCTGGCCGCTGCGCTGCTGCCTCTGCTGCTCACAGACCTCCAGCTAAAACTTCAAGTTTTATTAATTTGAATTTTACGCAAAGTCGCGCTGGGATGAAGCCGCGGAGTGTCTGCGCAGACACCCCAGTCTGTGCAGCAGCTTCCTGCCCTGTCTTCAGCCTTCGGGGCCATTCAGCTTTCCGCCCAAGTCCACTTATCACGGGCCTCCAGAGGTAGAGCAGCAGCGGGGGCCGCAGCAGCAGCGCCAACTGCAGCAGCAGCAGCAGCAGCAGCAGCGGCAGTAGCAGCGGCGGCAGCAGCGGGGGCCTCACCCCGGGCGGCGCGCGCAGTAGCGGTATCGTGATCTGCAGCTTGCGCAGCAGCAGCCTGCGCAGCAGCAGCCTGCGCAGCAGCAGCGGAAGCAGCAGGAGCAGCAGCGGGGGCCCGGGCAGCAGCAGCAGGAGCAGCAGCAGCAGCAGCAGGTTGAGGAGGATCTGCTGTTCCGTTTAGCGGCGAGGGCGGGTGGGCGACGGCCGAGCGCTGCATGCGGGAGTGAAGCGCGAGTGCTGCAGCAGCAGCGCAGCAGCAGAAGTGCGCAGCCGTTGCGAAGAGCTTCCCCGCAGCGCCCCCGCTGCCGCTGCTGCTGCTGCTGCTGCTGCTGCTGCTGCTGCTGCGATGGAGTGGCTGGGGATCTGGGCGAGCGGGTGCGGGTGGCGGCGGCAGCTGCTGCGGCTGCTGCTGACGCTGCTGTTCCTGCTGCTGACGATTGTGTGCATCAGCATGGTCTCCATAGCAGCAGACTCTTTTTATGATCCTTTGCTGCAGCCGCCGCTGCGGGACCGGCTGCACGACGAGCTGCTGCAGCGGCGTGCTGCACCTGCGTGGCTTGCTGCTGCAGTGGACCTGTGCACGTTTTGCTGCGTGTTCAGCACGCTGCTGCGGCACCTGCTGCTGCTGCCCTTTCCCCACAACCTGCAGGTCCTCAGCCGCTGCTGCTGCCTCATTGCTGCTGGCTTCTGGATTCGTGCTGCTGCCATTTTTGTTACAACAGTTCCTGCTGCTAGGCCTGGCTGCTGCCCGCGGCGCCCGCGGGGCCCCACAGACTTCTTCAGAGAAGTTCTGAAGCAAAGTCTTGGCCAGAATGTGGAGTGTGCAGGAATGATCATTTCTGGCCACTCTTTGAATTTGCTGCACTGCTGCATGTCTTGGGCTTTTTACGGCCGCTGCAGCAGCAGCAGCAGCAGCGGGGGGGGTGCGCGGCGGCGCCGCTGCTGCAGCTGCTGCGCCTGCTGCGGCGCCTGCTGCAGCGACGTCCGCTGCGGCGCAGCAGCAGCAGCAGCAGCAACGCCCCTCGCCGGCTGCTTCCTCCACCAGTGCTTCCTCTTCGCAAGGACCTGGCTCCGGCTCCGCAAGGACGGCTGCAGCAGCGCAGCAGCAACAGCAGCAGCCCGCTGCTTCTGCCCGCAGCAGCTGCCCCCAGACGCCACGGCCGCCGCCGCCGCTGCTGCTGCTGCTGCTGCTGGCGCCCCCGCAGGCGCCCCGCCGCGGCCGCGCCGCCGCCGCAGCGGGCCCCGCAGCAGGCTGCGCACCCTGCTGCTGCTGCTGCTGCAGCTGCCGCTGCTGCGCTACTGCTGCTACAGCTTCTCCGTCGCCCTCTGGGTGGCCATTCCTCTCTGCTACAATCACTACACTGTTGATGTGCTGCTGGCGCTGCTGCTGGGCTTTTGTCTCTGGCTAATTTACCATCTCATTCTTACCGTGGCACTTGTGCAGAAA
>NW_013543134.1:2725-3108 GCF_000499545.2 Eimeria tenella | reverse complement strand
GCTGCTGCAGAAGCAGCAGCAGCAGCAGAAGTAGCGGCGGCAGCTGCTGCGGCAGTGATGGCACTTCGAGCTGCAGCAGCAGCAGCAGCAGCAATGCTGCTGGCCCCGGTACAGAGACTTGCAGCGGAGCCCCTCTTGGCGTAGAGAGCAGCAGCAGCAGCAGCAGCAAGGAGAATGGCAGCAGCAGCAGCAGCAGCAAAGAGACTGGCAGAAGCAGCAAGGAGAATGACAGCAGCAGCAACAACAAAGATGGTGAAAGCAGCAGCAGCGGCAAGGAGAATCACAGCAGCAGCAGCAAGGAGAATGGCAGCAGCAGCAGTAAGAACAGCAGCAGCAGCAGCAGCAGCGCAGGGTGTGGGTCGTCTCTGCCTTGCGATTTGTCT
>NW_013543134.1:1815-2714 GCF_000499545.2 Eimeria tenella | reverse complement strand
CCCCCCAGCGCCAGAAGCAGCAGCAGCAGAGCCAGACTCGGGCGCCGCGTCCGGCGCCGAGCAGCAGCACCAGCTCCAGCAGCACCAGGACTACCAGCAAGACCAGCAGCAGCAGCAGCAGCAGCAGCAGCAGCAGCAGCAGCAGCAGGCCGCAGCAAAGGCCCTCACAGGGGCCCCCAGGGGGCCCCGCGCAGGGGCCCCCAGAAGATGGTGGGGCCTCAAGGGCCTCCTGGGTACAGCAAAATGCGAGGGGGGGCCCCCCAGGGGGGCCCCCTGGGGGCCCCACTGCCGCAGGATACAGAAAAGGGCCCCTTATAGTCAAGTAGTGGGTGGCAAGAATGTTGCAGTGCTGCTCAGGGAGCTGCAGGGGGAGGCAGGTGAGGGTTTAGGGTTTAGGGTTTAGGGTTTAGGGTTAAGGGTTTGGGGTTCAGGGGGTTTCGGTGCCTCAATCAGGGCAACAGTGGACGCGCTTCTGACGCAACTAGGCGTTAGGGTTTGAGGCTTAGTTGTTGCCGCTACGGTCTAGGGTTTAGGGTTTAGGGTTTAGGGTTTAGGGTTTAGGGTTTAGGGTTTCTGCGGCCTGCAGGTAGGCCCTCTTACTTGCTGGAGACGACCAGCGAGCGCTCCCTCATCTACGGGCTGCTAAACCCTATAGTACTTCTTGCTTTCTACAAGTAAACCCTAAACCCTAAACCCTAAACCCTTTGGCAGCAGCCGCTGTCTCTAGCCCTAAGAAGTCGCTTGTGTATCCCGAACCCTAAACCCTAAACCCTAAACCCTGCTGCAGGCGGGAAACGGAAGGTCTGGTAGTAGTGGGAAGATTTTGGTTGGGCTTTTAAGGCTAGGGTTTAGGGTTTAGGGCTTGGGTTTTAGGGTTTAGGGTTTAGGGTTTAGGCTTT
>NW_013543134.1:0-1715 GCF_000499545.2 Eimeria tenella | reverse complement strand
GCTGCTGCCGCTGCTGCTGCTGCTGCTGCTGCAGCTAGGGTTTCTGCTGGACGAGCCGCTGCTGCTGCAGCTGCGTCGCTTCGAGTTCCACTGCGCCCCTTTGCTGCCGCCTCGTCTTGTTGCTGCTTTTCAAGACTTGGCCCCCGACGCCTTCGAATGCGCCAGAGAAGTCGCGGGAGTTCCCGAACATGTCCGAGGGTTTACGAGGGTTTGGGGGTTTACCAGGGTTTACGAGGGTTTACCAGGGTTTGGGGGGTTTACGAGGGTTTACGAGGGTTTGGGGGGTTCACGAGGGTGTACGAGGGTTTACGAGGGTTTGGGGGGTTTGCGAGGGTTTACGAGGGTTTGGGGGGTTTGCGAGGGTTTACGAGGGTTTGGGGGGTTTACGAGGGTTTACGAGGGTTTGGGGGGTTTGCGAGGGTTTACGAGGGTTTGGGGGGTTTACGAGGGTCTACGAGGGTTTGCGAGGGTTTGGGCGGTTTACGGGGGTTTACGAGGGTTTGGGGGGTTTACGAGGGAGTAGGGGGATCTACGAGGGTTTACGAGGAGACACGAGGGTTTGGGGGTTTACGGGGGTTCACGAGGGTTTGGGGGTTTTACGAGGGTTTTGGGGGGTTTACGAGGGTTTACGAGGGTTTTGGGGGGTTTACGAGGGTTTGCGAGGGTTTACGAGGGTTTGTGGATGTTATGGGTTTAGAGGGGAATATGGAGGACTTAGGAGGGCTTGGCAGGGTTTAGAAGGGTTTAGGAGGGTTTATAAGCGTTTAGGAGGGTTTATAAGGGCCTTGAGGGTTTGCGAGGGTTTACGAGGGTTTAGGGGTCTTATTTTTTCGACCAATCAGATAAACGATTTAATAAATAATTTCAACAGAACAAAAACAATTAATAATATTTATTATTTATTATAATTATTTCTAATTAAATATTATTTGTTTATTATTTATTTATTTATTTATTTTTCGTCTTTTTTTAATTTTAGGAATACAGATCCAGTTTGTGCTCTACGGACTTCTCCTTTATGGAGTTTCACTCCAACAGGTAAAACCACGAAAACAAATATTTAATTATTCTATTTATTTATTTATTTTATTTATTTTATTATTTCGTTTATTTATTTTTTATATATTTGTTTTATTATTTATTTGTTTATTTATTTGTTGGATTTGTGAGAAGGAGAAGAATGCAGCAGTGGCAGTTAGGTGGAAATTGGAGGAAAGGGTCAAAAGGCACAAAGTTGGAGTTTAGGGTTTAGGGTTTAGGGCTTAGGGTTTAGGGTTTAGGGTTTGCGAGGGGTTTGCGCTGCAGCAAAAGCGGGCAGTTCTTCTTTTTTTCCCACGACGGCAAGTTTCTTATAAAGACAATTTCAAAGGCCGAAGTGGAGCAAATACTGCGGTAAACCCTAAACCCTAAACCCTAAACCCTAAACCCTAACGATGGAATGGTGGGTTTCTCTCTCGCAGCATTGTCCTCCCCAGGACTCAGTAGGGGAGTTGCTGGCGTCCAAAACCCTAAACCTCTTTCTGCATCCAGCCCCTGACCCCTAACCCTAAACCCTAACGCTAAACCCTAAACCCTAAACCCTAAACCCTTGTTTTTCTGCAGAATCCTCCCCGCATACATTGACCACATCCTCAGTACCCCCTTGTCTTTGCTGACGCGCATATTTGGCATTCATAGAGTTGAACTTTATACCCAAGCAACCCCTGACGCGGAGG
>NW_013543133.1:281-1263 GCF_000499545.2 Eimeria tenella | reverse complement strand
ACCGGCTGCCATTTTCGCTGCTCGTTCTGTTGCTGCTGCACCTGCTGTTGCTGCTCCTGCAGCAGCTGCTGCTGCTGCTGCTGCTGCTTTGACTAAACAGACGGCTATTGGACAGTTTCAAGGATATCCCAAGATGCAGCAGCAGCAGCAGCTGCTGCTGCTGCTGCTGCTGCTAATGATGATATTGACGTTCTAGCGGTGCAGCAGTTGCTGCTGCTGCTAATAGACTGCCAGCCGAGGGCTGGCTGCTGCTTCCTTGCTGCTGTTGACTGAGTCACGGCTGCAGCAGCAACAGATGCTGCTTCTGCTGCTGCTGTTGCAGCTGCTGTTGCAGCTGCTGCTGCAGCTGGTGCTGCCCTAGCTGCTGCGGCCGCTGCAGCAGACCAAGCAGCTCCTCTGGTTGAAATCGGGGCTAGGCCACTAGCTGCTGCTGCATCGTTGTTGCTGCTGTGCAGACACGGCCACGCTGCTGCTGCTGCAGCTGCTGCTGCTGCTGCCGCTGCTGCTGTTGCTGCTGCAGCTGCTGTTGCTGCTAGAGTAGCTGCTGCCCTAGCTGCTGCTGCAGTTGTTGCTGTGGCCGCTGCAGATGTGCAGCAGTGACTCCCGCTGCAGCAGCTGCTGCTGTTGTTGGTGCTGAAGCTTCTGTTGCTGCTGCTGCAGCAGTCTATTGTGTGATAATGCCTGCTGCTACTGCTGCTGCTGCTGCTGCTGGTGCTGCTGTTGTGGCGCCTCTACTGCATGCCAACTAGGCAGCAGCTGTGGCTGTCGGTGCTGCTGTTACTGTGGGCTCATTTTGCTGTTGGTGAGCCTAGGCAGCAGCAGCAGCTGCTGCTGCTGCATGTTGCAGCTGCTGCTGCATGCAAAAACTGCAGCAACACTGTTCTCGCCCCTGTTGCTGCTGCTGTTGCCTCTGCTGCTGCTGCTGCTGTTTTGAAGTTGTTGTTTTGGGTTCTCTTGCTGGGAATGATGCGGCTGTGCAGAG
>NW_013543133.1:0-221 GCF_000499545.2 Eimeria tenella | reverse complement strand
CAGGCCAGCCCAGCAGCACCAGCAGCAGCAGCAGCAGCAGCAGCAGCTTTGTCTAAAACACCATGTTAATGCACACACTAACCAGAAAAAAATAATAAATTCTGTTTTTTCTTTAACAGCTTCTGCAGCGCTGGGGTGTACGTACACCCCGGAGAAAGTGAAGGCTGGAGTGGTCCGGTGACTGCTGCCCGACCGCTGGTTTAGCAGCAGCAGCAGCAGCA
>NW_013543132.1:1683-1916 GCF_000499545.2 Eimeria tenella | reverse complement strand
GCTGCCACAGCAAGCCAGCAGCAGCAGCAGCTCTCACAACTGCTGCGTTCCACAGCAGCAACGACAGAAATAGTTGCTGCAGCAGCAGCAGAAAAAGCAGCAGCAGGCTGCGCCGCCTTCAGAGGCCTAGGGTCTACGTACACTGCAGCAGCAGCAGCAGCGGCAGCAGGGGAATGGCAGCATATGCCATCTAAAGACCGCAGCAGCAGCAACAGCAACAGCAGCAGCAGCGC
>NW_013543132.1:1201-1642 GCF_000499545.2 Eimeria tenella | reverse complement strand
AATTTCGGTTAGCAGCAGCAGCCCGAACAGCGGCAGCAGCAGCAGCAGCAAGAGCAGCAGCAGCAGCGACAACCCCGCAGAAGTCTTGCTGTTGGCGACCTGGAGATTTGCTGCAGCTCTTGGCTCTGGGGATCGCTTGGCAGCAGCAGCAGCAGCGGCAAATGCTGCTGCTGCTGCTGTTCGAGCAGCAGCGTCCTACGCTGCGCCTTCATCTGCTGCACTTGTTTCCGCAGTGCAGCAGGAGGCAGCTGCAGCAGCAGCAAAAGCTGCGGCAGCTATTGCTGATGCAGCAGCAGCAGCAGTAGCAGCAGCAGCAACCCGACCCAACGAATGGGCTCACCTGGACCTCCAAGCAGCGGAAGCAGCTGCAGCTGCAGCAGCAGCAGCGGCAGCAGCAAAACGCGCTGCTGCTGACTTCGATAGCGTGGCTGCGCTGCAGAG
>NW_013543132.1:480-1102 GCF_000499545.2 Eimeria tenella | reverse complement strand
AGCCCCGCCACCGCGAGTATTTGCAGCAACTGCAACAGCAGCTTCACCAGCGCCAGCAGCAACAGCAACAGCAGCAGCAGCAGCAGCAGCAGCAGCAAAACCACTTAGAGTTTCATCTCTCCCTACGAGCCGCTTGTCTCGTGTGTTTCACTTTGGTTCGCTGCTGCTGCAGCTCAGCAGCAGGTTGACTTGGAGGGCTTTGCTGCAGAAGTTTAGATACCGCAGCAGCAGCAGCAGAACTGCTGCTGCTGCTGGTGACGACCTCGCCGCAGGACTCTCTGCGGATGCCGCAGCAGCAGCGCGCCTCCTCAGCACTCTGCAGCAGCAGCAGCAGCAGCAGGACCCGCAAGAGCAGCAGCAGCAGCAGCAGCAGCAGCAGATGTTGATGGATGAGACCACTGCGGCGCTGCTAACGAATAAAATTTGCCAAATGAGAGGAGCAGCTCTGAAGTGCCTCCAGATGCTAAGGTAAACCCTAAACCCTAAACCCTAAACCCTAAGCCCCTACTTGAGAGCGAGTTAGTACTTGTGTTGCTGTTCATGAGTGGGCCTTGAGGCCGCTTCTGCTGCTGCTGCTCTTGTTGCTGCTGCGGCTGTGCTCATACTCTCTGCTGCTGCTGCT
>NW_013543132.1:0-459 GCF_000499545.2 Eimeria tenella | reverse complement strand
TGTGCTCATACTCTCTGCTGCTGCTGCTGCTGCTGCTGCTTGCAGCACTGCTGGAGATTTGCTGCCAGCGCCTCTCATCGACGCGCTGCAGCGCTCGCGGTGAGTCTTTGTGCTGTACGTACACCCAGAATCAGCAGCAGCAGCAGCAGCAGCAGCAGCACTTCCCACTCTGCTGCTGGTGCTGCTGACGGCGAAAAAGGCATCAACCTGGAAGAGCAGCAGCTGTAGCTTCAGCTGCTGCTGCTGCTTGCTGTTGTAGTATCACATTGTTTGCCACTTTTGAAGGCTGCTGCTGCTGTCGCTCCTGTTGCTACTGCTGCTGCTGTTGCTGCTGCAGGAGTTTTGTTGTGGAGTGTTTGCTGCTGCTGCTGCTCAGAGATGGAGCCGATGCGATGCCGCCGGGGGAAGCAGAGAAGGTACGATATTTGCAGCAGCAGAAGTAGCAGCAGCCGCAAGCAG
>NW_013543131.1:823-1716 GCF_000499545.2 Eimeria tenella | reverse complement strand
ACAGCAGAAGCAGCAGCAGAGGCAGCAGCAGCAACAGCAGCAGCAGCAGCAGTGGCAGCAGCAGCAGGGGATGGAAAGGCGGCCCAGAAGGCCTGTGTCTCTAGGCCCTGGGCTAGTCTCCAGTGGTAAAGCCTCGCAAAAACAGCCGAAGACATTGAAGAGGGTTATTGAAAACCCTAAATTAGGGTTTGCAGGTGAGGGTTTAGGGTTTAGGGTTTAGGGTTTGCGGCCGCGGGCCCGTCCGCGCCCGCAGAGGCCTCTTCGGGCCCGCGGCGGGGCAGGGGCTTCCTGCGTCTGTTTCTGTTTGCTGCTGCCTCCATTTTATGTCTTTTTCCTTTCGAAATATATTTAAAAGAAAATAAATACCATTTCAAGCTGTTTTGTCTTTCATTGCTGCTGCCAAAGAGTCTGTGGGGCCCGGTCTCGAGCCAGCAGCACGGCGTGTAGGCCAGCAGCAGCAGCAGCAGCAGCAGCAGCAGCAGAAACAGCAGCAGCAGCAGCAGCAGCAGCAACTGGGGAAACAGCAGCAGCAGCGGCAGCAGCTCAGGAAAAGCAGCAGCAACAAAGGCAGGTTCGTGCTGCTCGCGAGCTGGCTGTACACCTGACGAGCTGGCTGTACACCCGAGCACGGCGGCGGCTTGCAGGGGCCTCCTCGTCCGATTCTTTTGATTTGAAAATAAAATTTTGAAATAAAAAGAATAAATTTAAATTTAAAATCCAATTTAACGTCAATTCTTGCTGCTAGAGGCCCCCGGCGCCGCACGCGAGACTGCAGCAGCAGCAGCACCTCACCGGGCCCCACACCCAGCAGCACAATGAGGCCTGCGGGTCTCCCTTTCTGCTCCGCTGCTCTTGTCTCTTTCTTCCAAAACCCTTTTTCTTTTTTATTTCCA
>NW_013543131.1:438-785 GCF_000499545.2 Eimeria tenella | reverse complement strand
TATTTCCATTTATTTGTCTCTTAATGACCACTCAGGGGGCCCTGACAGCGGCGGGGGCCCCCCAGGAGGGGCCCCCCCCCAGCCCCCCCGCCCCCCCGCTTGCTGCAGCAGCTTCCCCCGCCCTTTCTGTCCACTCTTACCCGGGGGCCCCCTCCCCGGGGCCCCCCCCTGGGGGCCCCCCGGGGTCTTCCGGCGGTCTGTGCTTCCATGTCAGGGCCCTGCAGGACGCGGCGGAGCCTCCGTCTCCCGCTGCTGCTGCTGCTGCTGCAGCAGCAGCAGCAGACCCTGACGTGGACGTCACAGACGAGCACTGCACCATCGTCTGCGTCGAGGGGCCCCCCCCGGGG
>NW_013543131.1:0-393 GCF_000499545.2 Eimeria tenella | reverse complement strand
GGGGGGCCCCCGCGGGGGCTCCCGCGGGGGCCCCCGCGGGGGCCCCCCTGGGGGGCCCCCTGGGGCCCCTGGGAAGGGTAACTTCGCTGCCAAGTGTGTCTGTGGCGCGTTTGAACTTTTTGCATTCTTCTCCTTCTGGGGCTGAGCTGCAGCACGAGGCCCGGGAGAGTCCTGCTGCGCTGCGGCTGCGGCTGCTGCAGCGGGAAGCTGTGCTGAAGGCAATTGCTGCTGCTGCTTTCTGCTGCTCCAAGCAGCAGCAGCAGCCCCCCCAAATCCAAATCCAAAAGATCTCCGGAGGCCTCAGCAACCAGCTCTACCTCGTCCTCCTCACCCCGCCCCCCTCGGGGGCCCCCGAGGGGCCCCCTGGGGGCCCCCAGGGGGGCCCCCAGGGGG
>NW_013543130.1:257-1180 GCF_000499545.2 Eimeria tenella | reverse complement strand
AGCAGCAGCAGCAGCAGCAGCAGCAGGCCCCGCAATGCGGCGGCTGCTGTCGCAGGCCGTGCCTGCTTTGCACATGAAGGCTCAGTCTGTTGCCGAGCTCGTCAGCAGCGAGCGGCACTACATGCGCGAGCTGCCGGCCTCCGCCGCTGCAGCAGCAGCAGCAGCAGCAAGGGCGCCAGGTGCAGCAGCTGCCGCCCCGGGGGCTGCTGCAACAGCCGCCGGGGCGCTGTACGACCCGCGGTACCTGGTGTTTGAGTTCGCGTACAGTTTGCTGCTGCGGCGGTCGCAGGTGCTGCTGCTGCAGCAGTTTCGAGACAGCGTCAAGGCCGGGCGCTCGCTGTGCCACCAAATGATTATGGGGGCTGGGAAGACTACAGTGGTGGCGCCGCTGCTGGCGTTGCTGCTGGCAGACGGGCAGCAGCTAGTGGTGTCAGTGGTTCCTGCTGCGCTGCTGCACTTCTCGCGTGCTGCGCTGCGGGAGCGCTTCAGCGCCATTTTCCAAAAAGGAGTTTTCGTTCTTTCTTTTTCGAGACAAGACGAAGTCTCTGCTGCTCTTTATCTCAAGTTGCTGCAGACGCGGGACAGCCGCGGGATCGTCATTGCCACCCCCACAGCTGTCAAGTCCTTTTTGCTGAAGGCTCTCCACCTCATGCATGTGCTGCAGGCAGCAGCAGCAGGTGCTGCAGCAAAGGGGGCCCTCGAGAGGGGCCTCACCGCCGTGGAGAACATCGGCGCTTCCCACCTCAGAAAGCTCCAGTCCCACTTCTCCAAGCTCCTCAGAATGCCCAAAGCCGGTCAGTCCCCCGCAGCAGCAGCAGCAGCACCAGCACCAGCAGCAGCAGCAGCAGCAGCAGCAGCGGGGGGCGGTGCGTGTGTGTGCAGCAGCAGGGGGGCCCCTGGAGGGGCTGGAGGCGTCGGCGCTG
>NW_013543130.1:0-226 GCF_000499545.2 Eimeria tenella | reverse complement strand
GGGGCCCCGCAGCTGCTGAGTGACCAGCAGCTGCGGTGCTGCCGGCGGCAGCTGGACATGGCGCTGCGGGTGTTGGAGTTGTTCAAAAATGGAGTTTTAATAATTGATGAAATTGATGAAGTGCTGCAGCCTTTGAAGAGCGAGCTGCACTGGCCGCTGGGCCCGAGGCAGCCGCTGGACTTCACGGCCAAGCAGGGCTTTGCTGCTGCTGCGGGGGGGGGGACAC
>NW_013543129.1:3371-3638 GCF_000499545.2 Eimeria tenella | reverse complement strand
GCTGCTGCTGCTGCTGCTACCTTTGCTGCTGCATGCACGCCACTAACTCGACGGGAAGCAAGTAAGTTTTGAGATCAAATCACTTCGGGTGTACAGGCAAATTGGGCTCTTGAGGTGTACAGACAGCTCGCGCCACTTCAGGTGTATAGGCACCTCGCCGGGTGCACTAGGTCCACATACACCGCAGAGCACTCCAATTAAATTCAAATCAAATTCATTCTTATTATTTCTTTCTTTTTAAATTCATAAATCACTTTCTCCTTGGCA
>NW_013543129.1:1784-3348 GCF_000499545.2 Eimeria tenella | reverse complement strand
GAAGCAGCAGAAGCAGCAGCAGCAGCAGCAGACCTCTGCCTCAAGCCGTAATAGCTGACTTCTTTCTCCCGTGTCTTCTTAGCAGCAAAATGAAAAGGCTGTGGGGTGGCCAGCGGCAGCACTGCAGCACGCCGCAGGAAGCGTTTGCTGCCAGCTTCTCTTTCAAGAGTTCGTTTCCCTCTCTGTCCTGCTGCTGCTGCTGGCGTCCGTGCTGCTGCTGCTGCTGGTGCTGCTGCTGCTGCTGGGTCTGCTGCTGCTGCTGCTACTGCTGGTGCTGCTGCTGCGCATGCAGCAGCTGGCAGCGCGTACTTGCTGTCCGTCGCGGCATCTGCTGTCACATCCCAGCCACAGAATCGTTTGCTGCTATCGCTGAGCTGCTGCTGCTGTTGCTGTTGCTGCTGCTGCAGTTCCTGCAGCTCTTGATGCTGCGTCAGGAGAAGTTGTTGCTGCAGCTGCTGCTGCTCGGGCAACGGGAGGTGGTGTTGCTGCATCTGTTGCTGCTGCATCTGCAGCTGGAGTTGATGCTGCAATTGTTGCTGCTGCAGCTGTTGGTACTGCAATTGCTGTTGCTGCTGCAACAGCACCTGCTGCTGTTCAGTGTATGTAAGGCTCGGGTTCTGCTGCTGCTGCTGTTGCTGCTGCTGCAGTTGCAGCAGCTGCTGCTCCTGCTGCTGCAGTTGCAGCAGCTGCTGCTCCTGCTGCTGCTGCTGGTCTTTGCCTGTCAAGTAATATGAGCCCACGGGCAGCGCACCTTGAGGGCCGATGAGGACAGAAGAAGCCGGCGGAGCAAAACTTTGCTGCAGCAGCAGCGGCTGCTGCTGCTGCTGCTGCTGTTGCTCCTGCTGTTGCGCATGCTGCTGCTGACGCTGCTTCTGGGGCTGCTGCTGCTGCAGGTTGATGGCTCCCAGACGCTCGGGGAGACACAGGAAATCGTCGGCCCCACAAACAAAGCCGCTGTTGCTGCTGCTGCTGCTGCTGCTGCAGGCTGTGGGTGATAGAGCATCTGTGGGAATCAGCAGCGGGGAAGCCGCAAGGCGGCTCTCATTGCAGCTGTCGCAAGACAAAGCCGGAGAGACAATAACAGGTGTTGCTGCACCTCCTGCTGCTGCTGACGCTGCTGCTTTGCTTGCTGCCACAGCTTTGTTTGTTGCTGGTCCTTTGCCTGCTGCTGCTGTCTTGCTTCCCGTTGCAGTTGGTGCATTTGCTGCAGTTCCTGCTGCTGCTGGAACAGCAGCTGCTGCAGCATCCGTGGTCTCTGAGCTGCCTAAACACTCCAGCGCCTTCATGCCTGCCGCTCTAACGCGCATTTCGCCTGCAAATAAAAACCCCAAACCCTAAACTCTAAACCCTTAAGCCCCAAAAACCCTAGAAACCCTAAAACCCCTAAAGAGCTAAACCCTGAGCACTGAAAACCCTACATCCTAAACCCCACACCCCACACCCCAAACCATACAAACCCTCTAAACCCCAAACCCTAAACCCTAGACCCTGGCTGACCCCTAGCTCCTCTGAGGTGCGCGTTATGTTTCTTGACTTCCTGTGCATGGCCTTGCGCTGCTGCAGC
>NW_013543129.1:1009-1592 GCF_000499545.2 Eimeria tenella | reverse complement strand
GGGGCAGCACGAGGCGGCAGGCCGAGGCGCAGCGCAGCACGAGCCGCAGCGTGCTCACGCGCACATCCTGCAGCAGCAGCAGCAACAGCAGCAGCAGCAGCGGCTGCGACGGTGGGGGGAGCCGCGCTCGCGAGGATTCGGCTGGTCGTTCTGCCGCTGCTCCACGAGTGCGCGTTGTGCCAACACCAGCAGCAGCAGCAGCATCAGCAGCAGCAGCAGCAGCAGCAGCAGTGCGGGGGCAGCAGAGCTATCTCTACACTCCCCAGCACCCACGCCTTGGAACTCCCTCGGGCGCAAAACCGCAGGCCTCCCCGCGCGGCGTGTCTACTGTTCGGGTTTAGGGTTTAGGGTTTAGGGTTTAGGGTTTACGGGGACGAAGAAGTCGATGGTTTTCCGTTTTCGCTGCCTCGTGTAGTAGTCTGCAGACCAGCAAGGTCTGTGTCTGTTGAAATAAAGGCCCGTCAGTTCGCTCTTCGGAAGGCTTTCGAAGTCCACCCGAAATGCTGCAGCTTTCAAACTCCGAAACTCCTCGGGGGTCAGCATCCGCCGCGACCAACGCGACACGTCCTGCGCGCAAACCCTA
>NW_013543128.1:4747-10443 GCF_000499545.2 Eimeria tenella | reverse complement strand
TGCTGCTGCTGCTGCTGCTACTACTACTACTCCTGCTGCTGTTGCTGCTATTCCTGCTTCTGCTGCTGCTGCTGTTGCAGCGACTCCTGCTGCTGCTGCTGCTACTCCTGCTGCTGCTGCTGCTAACCATTTCACTTTCTGCGGTGCACTTCCAGACGCTGAGGCGGAGAGTCGGCGGCAGCTTGCTGCTGGGCTGCTGCAGCTGAGTCTCTCCAGAGTTTTGCTGCTGCTGCTGCTGCTGCTGCTGCTGCCACACATGCTGCTGCTGTTCCTCGTCAGTGATGCGCACTGCTACCAAATGCTTCGGCCGTATCCTTACGTGCTGCAGCAGCGTAGCAGCAGCAGCAGCACCTCCTTCTTCCTTCCGCCCGCCGCTGCTGCTGCTGTTGCTGCTGCTGCTGCTGCAGCTGAGCTGCAGCCCCTGCTGCTTCCGCTGCAGCGCGAGCACCAGCGTTGCGGACAGCACAAAAGTCTGCAGGTTTGCTGCTCGTCCGCGCAGCTGCTGCGGCGCGCCTTGCTGCTGCTGCTGCCTTTTCTTCTTCTTGCTGCTGCTGCTGCTGCTGCTGCTGCCTTTGGGCGGCGCTGCGTCTAGCTGCGCGTAGACCAGCTTCAGCAGCTCTTCTGTCTCCGTCGGCGGCAGCAGCTTTTGTCCCCGTTGCTGCTTCTTCTTACTTTTTTTCCTGCCCCGCTGCTGCTGCTGCTGCTGCTGCAGCAGCAGCCTGTCTGCTTCGTCTAGGACAAGGAACTGCAGCAGCGAGAAGTTTTGGGCGAAAGCGAGGCCCTCAGCAGCAACTCTGTCTCTTTTGCTTTGCTGCTGCTGCAGCAGCAGCAGCAGACGCTGCTGCAGCTGCTGCTGCAGCTGCTGCTGCTGCTCCTCCGCCCCCTCCGTGCCGACGGGGCCCCCAAGCGCAGCAGCAGCAGCAGCAGCAGCAGCAGCGTCTGCTGCTGCTGGCTGCTGCTGCTGCAGCGCCAACAAACGCCCAGGAGTTGCCACCAGCAGCAAGGGTTTGCTGCTGCCCAAAACCCTTAGCTGCTTCTCAGGAGATAAACCCCCAACAACAGCAGCAGCACGAATGGGCGTGTACGCGCACAGCTGCTGCAGCACCTCCAGCACCTGCAGCAGCAGCAGCAGCAGCAGCAGCAGCAGCAGCAGCAGCACCAGCGGGGGATATGAAGTGGTAGACAAGTTTAAATTGAGGTGTCTGTACATGACAGCGTTGCAGCATTCAAGTGTACAGACAGACAAATCCATAATATGAAATAAATAAATTAATTAAAATAAATAATAAAGTATATAAATAAGATAAATAAATAGATAAATAAATAAGTAAATAAAATATAATTAAAGGAAAAAATAAGGAGAAAAACGTGAGATGGACAACTTAAGCGTACCTTTATGATGGCTGCACTTCACTATTTAGACCCTAAACCCTAAACCCTAAACCCTAAACCCTAAACCCTAAACCCTCACCTGCAGGGCGAGCTCTCTGGTGGGCTCCAAGATGAGTGCTGCAGGTCCTGGCTGCTGCAGCTGCTGCAGCAGGAACTGCTGCCTCTTTTGCTCCAGCTCCTCCTCGCTGATCTCCTGCTGTTGCTGCTGCTGCTGCTGCTGCTGCTGCTGCTGCTGCTGCCGCTCCTGCCACTTCTCCAGCCGCCTGGCTAGCTGGCTAGCCAAGCAGCTAGCTATGGGCAGCGCGAAAGCTAGGGTTTTGCCGGAGCCAGTTTGAGCAGCAGCAACACAATCTTTTCTGTCTCTTGCTGCTGGCAGCAGCAGCTGCTGCTGCACCGGCGTGGGCCGCAGCAGCTGCTGCTGCAGCAGCACTCGCGAAACAGCAGGGTGCAGCAAACAAATGTCTCCTCCTAAGTGCTGCTTCCACTCGTGCAAACCCTCATCTAGGGTTTCCACGAGTTCGTAGCTGCCATACATGCACTCAAATGCTGCTGCTGCTGCTGCTGCTGCTGCTGCTCCTGGGTTCCCCCCTGCTGCTGCTGCTGCTGCTGCTGCTGATGCTGCTTGAGCCGCCGTGGGGCCCTGAAACTCGGGGCCCAGTCGCTGCAAAGCATTGCTGCTGCTGCTGCTGTCGCTGCTGCTGCTGCTGCTGCCGCTACTGCTGCTGCTGCTGCTGGGTTCCGTGGCTGCAGACGTCTCAGTCAGCTGCTGCTGCTGCTGCTGCTGCTGCGTCTTTCGCTTTTTCTTTTTTCTTTTTTCGGGCTGTGGGGCCTCGCCATCCTCCGCCCCCCCCTGCTGCTGCTGCTGCTGCTGCTGCTGCTGCTGCTGCTGCTGCTTCCTTTTTCTTTTTCTTTTTGCTGCTGCTGCTGTCTCATTTTTTGTCTCCTTTTCCTCCACCAGTTCTTCAAGCCCCAGAAAACCCTCAGCAGCAAAACTGCTCGGCAGAGCCACAGGCCGCCAGCGAGCAGCAGCAAACGAGATGGCCATCCCTAAACCCTAAACCCTAAACCCTAAACCCTAAACCCTAAACCCTAAACCCTAAACCCTAGGCGCTGAAGCCTGAAGCTTGAATTCGGGCGCGACCGCGCCAGCCAGAGCCGCAGGCGACAGAAGCAGTGGAAAACCCTAAACCTAGGCCCTAAACCCTAAACCCTAAACCCTAAACCCTAAATCCCAAACCCTAAACCCTGAAGCTAAAACTCCAAACCCTAAACCCTGAAAAACGCTGAAGGGCTAGAAGGCCCTAGGCGCAGCGCAGAGGCACGCCCCACAGAACGAGGGTTTACCGCCTAGGGTTTAGGGTTTAGGGTTTAGGGTTTAGGAGGCGGCGAGCAGCACTTCATTAAAAAACTAAAATTAAATTTTTGCAATTCTAAACCCTAACTAAATACCACTAAGAAGGCCCGGGGCCCGCAGCCAGCCCCCCGGGGCCCCAGCTCCAAACCCTAAACCCTAAAGCCTAAACCCTCAACCCTAAACCCTAAACCCTGCCAGCCCTACACCCCAAACCCTGAACCCTAAACCCTAAACCCTCAGCTTTCGGTTTTGAATATATTATTGTTTTTCCTCTTTAACTTTGATGCCGGGGCACAGCTATGAGCCCCGTTCCCCCGTCGGCCGCTCAAACCCTAAACCCTAAACCCTAAACCCTAAACCCTAAACCCTAATTATGGACCCCAGTCCTGCTGCTGCAGAGACTGCAGCAGCTTTGGGGCAGCTGCTGGAAGCTGCTGGGGAGGAGCTGCAGCTGCTGACGGAGGAGCTGCTGCCCCCGAAGAAAGCAGCAGCAGCAGCAGCAGCAGCAGCAGCAGCAGGAGCAGCAGAAGCAGCAGCAGCAGCAGCAGCAGCAGCAGAGGAGCGGCAGCAGCGGCGCAAGGAGCTGCTGCTGCAGTGCACAAATAGCTGCACACTTCTCTCCAAAATGCTGCACTGCAGCATTCAGCAGCAAACCCTAAACCCTAAAAATCAAAATATCAAAAACACTTTTGTCTGCAGCAAACTCCGAGCCCTAAACCTCCAAACCCTAGCCCGCGAAACCCGCACTCTCCAAACCCTCAAACAAACCCTGCAAACCCCAAACCCTAAACCCCAAACCCTAAACCCTAAACCCTAAACCCTCGCCGCCGCGGAGCCCCAGCCACCGCCCAAAGCGGCCGCAGACCCAGAAGGCCCTGACGGGCTAGGGTTTAGGGTTTAGCGCCTAGGCTTTAGGGTTTAGGGTTTAGGGTTTAGGGTTTAGGGTTTAGGGTTTGCTTTGAACCTCTTTTTTCGTTTTCTAAATCGATGAAAGGAGACTTCTGACCGTTACCATTTATTTATTTATTTTTTATTTAGCTTTTCTAGTTTTATTTATTTATTTACTTATTCTTTATTATTATTATTTATTTATTTATTTATTTATTTATTTATTCATTTGTGTTTTGCTTGTTTTGCTTATTTTCTTTTTGTGTCATGTAGTGTTCAGTTAAACCCTAAACCCTAAACCCTAAACCCTAAGCAATTAAACCCTAAACCCTGAACAATTAAACCCTAAACCCTAAACAATTAAACCCTAAGCCCTCTAGGGGATGTCTCTTTATCACTCCAGCGGTTTGTCGAGAGGAACTCAAAACCCTAAGCCCTAATTCAACTCAACTCTTTGTAAACCCTAAACCCTAATTCAACTCAAGCCTGTCTAAACCCTAAACCCTAGACCCTAATTTAACTCAACTCTGTCTAAACCCTAAACCCTAGTTCAACTCAACCCAGTTTAAACTATAAACCCTAAACCCTAGTTCAACTCAAACCTGTCTAAACCCTAAACCCTAATTCGCCTCAACCCAGTTTAAACTCTAAACCCTAAACCCTCACTCAACTCAACACTTTCTAACTCATAGACCCTAAACCCTAATTCAACTCAAAGCTCTCTAAACCCTAAACCCTCATCTAACTCAACGCTGTCTAAACCCTAAACCCTATTTCAACTCAACCTTGTCTAAACCCTAAACCCTAATTCAACTCAGCGCTTTCTAAACCCTAAACGCTAGTTCAACTCAACCTTGTCTAAACACTAAACCCTAATTCAACTCAAACCTGTCTAAACCCTAATTCAACTAAACTTTGTCTAAACCCTAGACACTAAACCCTAGATCTACTCGACCTTGTCCAAACCCTAAACCCTAATTCAACTCAAACCTGTCTAAACCCTAAACCCTAGTTCAGCTCTTACTTCTGTCTAGATGCTAAACCCTAACCGTAAACCCTGATTTGCCTCTTGACCCTCTCCAAACCCTAAACCCTAAACCCTAGTTAAGCCCTTCCTAGCCATGCCCCGAAGTGACTCGTAAACCCTTATTACTATTGGCGTCACACGCAACATAATTAAGGGTTTAGGGTTTAGGGTTTAGGGTTTAGAAGTAGGGTTGGATCTAAGCCAGCAAGGGTTCGGCTTAGGGTTGAGCTGTGCGCTGGAGCCAATGGTTAAGGGTTTAGGGTTTAGGGTTTAGAGTTTGAAGTTTCTGCTTTGGAGCACAGTAAGCAACATTGAAACTCGAGGATTTAGAGCCAAGAAATGAGCCTTTTGGATTAGGGTTTAGGGTTTAGGGTTTAGGGTTTAGGGTTTGGTGGCTGTGTGCCGACGGTGGTTTGCGGTCGTTGGCTACCTGGCGCTAAATGAGAGTTTAGAATATGAAAGTGAGAAAAGACAAAAAGGAAAAGGAAATAACAGTTGAAAAGTTTAATTTCTGCGTGGAGTTTGAGGGTTTAGGGTTTAGGGTTTAGGGTTTAGGGTTTGCTTCGCGTCTGTCGACACCGGCCCGCCACCGCTCGCCGCCGCGGCTGTTTGGCTCTTTTCTTTTGCATTTTCTCTTTTTTATTTCTTTATTTTCTTCATTTTTCATTTTAAATGAATTAAATGAATTAAATGAAATAAATAAATTCCAACTCAAGACTGCACCTCCGAAGAAGCCTGCGCCGTCGATACACCTGAGCTCGCCGCCGCGCGCAACCCTAAACCCTCGCTTTCCGGCGCGAGGGTTTAGGGTTTGTGGTGTGCAGTTCAGGGTTTGTGGTTTGTGGTTTAGGGTTTAGGGTTTAGGGTTTCTGGGCGAGTTTCACCGTGGCGCTCGGGCTTTGCGCAGCGCGCCCCCAAACCCAAACCCCAAACCCTAAACCCTAAACCCTCATGGCGAGCTGCCTGCCGCTGCGCCGCCGCCCCCCGAAGCCCTGGGATCGCGACCGATCCCGGGATCGATCCCGGGATCGATCC
>NW_013543128.1:0-4647 GCF_000499545.2 Eimeria tenella | reverse complement strand
GGATCGATCCCGGGATCGATCCCGGGATCGCTTGTGGGGTGACGTCTGCGGGCGCGAGGTGGAGGAGGGCGCGGCCTTTTGGGTGTACAGACAGCGCTTCGTGCTGGGCAGCAGCAGCGCGGACTGTATCTGCATCCCTTTGTACTTGAAGCGGGGCCCCACACTTTGGGAAAATGAGTTGAATAAATTAAATAAATTAAATAAAATGAATAAAATAAACAAAAAAGAAATTAAAATAAATAAAAATAAAAACAAAAACAAACTCGGGTGGGCCGTTTGCCTGGATGTACACTCCAAGACCCTCACGGCCACCACTGTCGCCCAGTGGCGCTGCAGCAGCAGACAGGACTGGCTCGCCCAGGCAGCAGCAGCAGCAGCAGCAGAAGCAGCAGCAGCAGAAGCAGCAGCAGCAGAAGCAGCAGCGGCACACGCAGCTGCTGCTGCTGCAGACCAGGCAGAGGCTCCAGCGAACGACGAACCGCCGGCTCCTGCTGCTGCTGCTGCTGCTGCAGCTCAAGACGACAAAGGCAGCAACGCTGCAAACAGCAAATCCGGAAGCAGCAGCCCCAACAGCAGCAGCAGCAGCAGCAGCAAGCGCGTGCTGCACTTGTACGTGATCCTGCACGGAATGTCTCCGCCCTCTTTGCTGCAGACAGAAGTTGTTGAAAACTTTGCAAATTTGATTGCCACAATTCTCGAGGGATATTCCATTGGCAGCAGACTGAAGACCATTAATGCTGCTGCTGCTGCTGCTGCAGAAGCAGCAGCAGCAGAAGCAGCAGAAGCAGCAGCAGCAGCCGAAAGCAACGCCGAGGGCAGCTGCGAAGAGACAGGCGACAGCAGCGCTGCTGCTCCCGCCCCCACCTCGCCCCCCGCAGCAGCAGCAGCAGCAGCAGCAGCAAGTCCAGCAGCAGCAGCAGCAAAAGAAGCGACGGAGCCCACAGCAACTCCAGCAGCAGCCGCAGCAGGAGCTGCCGCGGGCGCAGCGGCCCCGCCCTCGCCCCCCGGCGCCCCACCCCCAGCAGCAGCAGCAGCAGCAGCAGCAGCAGCAGCAGCAGCAGCAGCAGGGGAGGAGGAGCCGAGCAGCTTGCTGTTTCTGGTGTACTCCTACCGCGCAGCAACGCTGCAGTCGTTTGCTGCTTGTCTGCAGCAAATAGTCCCGCTGCTGTCGCAGGAAATGGAAGCACTTCTTGCTGCTTTTGACTCCATTCGACTTTTCGCAGTGGGCCACTCTTTGGGGGGTTTGCTGTGGCGGCTGCTGCTGCTGCGCCGCCTGCAGCAGCTGCTGCTGCTTTCCGCGCCCCGCAGCTTGCTGCGCTCCCGCCGCAGCAGGGCCAAAGCAGCAGCCGCAGCAGCAGCAGCAGCAGCCGCCGCCGCGGAGCCCGGGGACCCCGCAGCAGCAGCAGCAGCAGCAGCAGCAGCAGCCCCCGCAGCAGCAGCAGGGGCGAAGGACTTCGAGCTGCTGCTGCGGTGTCTGCAGCACCCGCGGCTGCAGCTGCGGTGTCTGTGCACCTTAGCAGCACCCCACATGGGGGCTTTTCGAACTTCGCTGCTGTACAGATCTTTGCCTTCTACTGTTGCTGCTGCTGCTGTTTTTCCTGCTTCCGACTTCGCGCTGGAGCTGCTGCTGCAGAAGGACGGGGGCCTTCTTGCTGCACTAGCAGCAGAAGAAAAGGCCGGCCGCAGCCACCTCACGCTGCCCTACGACGTCCAGCAGCAGCAGCAGCAGCAGCAGCTGCAGCACCTCCACCAGCAGCAGCACCTCCTCCAGCAGCTGCACCAGCAGCAGCAGCAGCAGCAGCAGCAGCAGCAGCAGCAGCAGCAGCAGCAGCCCCCTCCGCAGGAGCACGACCAGCTGCTGCAGCAGCACCACCATCACCACCAGCACCACAAGCACCACCACCACCAGCAGGAGGAGGAGCAGCAGCTGCTGCTGCAGCAGCAGCAGGAGCAGCAGGAGTTGCTGCAGCTGAACCGCTTCGAAAAGGTGCTGCTGTACGGAATCTTATCTACAGACTGGATTGTAAGTGCGAACTCTGCTTTAGCAACAGCAGCAAATCTGGAGGGGCTGGCGGAAGCAGCAGCAGCAACGCAGCAGCCGATGCACCCCATCTTCCTCAGCAGCAGCAGCATCAACGCCGCGAGCCTGCTGCCGCCGCTGCAGCAGCAGCAGCAGCAGCAGCAGCGGTGGCGGCTGTCGCGGAGCAGCAGCAGCGGGGCGTGCACGGCCGTGAGCACCGTAAGCAGCAGCAACAGCAGCAACAGCAGCAGCAGCAGCAGCAGCGGGGGCTGGCGGCTGGGCCTGGGGCGCTGGCGGCGGCGCAGCAGCGTGGAGCTGCTGCTGGTGCAGCAGCAAGTGGAGGCCTTCAACCACATCAAGAACTTGGAAAGGTTTTTGGTTTTTATTAATCAAAATCCCCTTTTTCTGGCCCCCCATGGCATTCTTAAGGGGGCCCCTTGCGTAGTAACAGAAACAGAACAAAGAAAAATGCGCAAAGAAGCTGCGCCCATTCTGCAGCACATCGCCAGACACATGCTTGCTGCTCCCGCTGCTGCTGCTGCAGCGGCGGGCGCGCAGCAGCAGCAGCAGCAGCAGCGGCGGGGCCCGGGCGCGCTGCGGGCAGCTGGGACGCACGCGACGCCGCCGCCGGCTGCTGCTGCTGGGGCGGAGACGCTTCGTGTTGCTGCTGCTGCTGCTGCACCCGCCTGAGCAGCTGCTCCTGCTGCAGCCCCGCATCCACAGCTTCAAAGGAAGACGAAACTCCCCCAGCAGCAGCAGCAACAGCAGCAGCAGCAGCAACTCAAACAAGCTTGCTTCTGACAAGTTAGGTTTGAGTTGTCGCCGTGCTACCACTATTATTCTTGCCACTGTCTTTACTCTTACTATTATTATTATATCATCGAAATAATAATAATAATAATATTATTATTATTATTGTTATTATTTATATTGTTGCTAGTTTTATTGCTCTTTGTGTTCTATTGAAGTACTTCAAAAGCTGCAGTGGCGGCAGTGAGCCGCCACGCCAAACAGCACCGCTGCTGCGCTGAGGGCTCAAATGCAGCAGCAAATAAGGAAATAATAAAGAAATATTAAAGAAATAAAGAAATAAAGAAATGAAGAAACAAATTAAGTGGCAAAAACATTTATGATTTGCATTTGAACTTCTCTTCGAACTGAGGTGTCGCGCGAGGTGTACGTACACCGCAGCGCCCGAATCACGGCAGCGTCGATTTGCCCTTTTTGGGCCTCTGGAAAAGCGCAAAAAGGTTTCCAGTTATGAAACTGAAGAAAAAAAATAATTTAATTCATTAAATTGAATTAAAATGAACTATTTAGTGGCGTTTCAGCTGAGGAAGCCGCAGGTGACTCTGCGAGCACTCGGCGATGTCTGGGGTGTATCGACACTGGCGCGAGCCGGGGTGCCACTTCGGGCGGCCATTTCTGCGTTTAAAATCTATTTTTTGTCGTTTTTGAATCTTAAAAAATCAATTAGCATTTAAAAGAGTTTTAATTGCGGCTCTGCGCGGAGAAGGCGGCGCGCTGGGCGCTGGGGCCGGCGCAGCAGCAGCAGCAGCAGCGAGCGCGTGCGGCGGCGGCCTGCTGGGGCGCCGGGGTGTACGGGGAGCTGGGAGTCGATTTTTGGGGTGTTTTTTCGCTTTTTTTTTGCAATTTGAGTCGGAAATAAACTTTATTTTGCATTTAGAGGCGCTTTTTGGCGGCGGAGATGTACGCGACGGTGCCGGTGTACGTGGACACGTACGGGGCGGGCAGCAGCAGCGTGCGGGTGGTTCGCGAGTACTGGTACTGCCCCTGCTGCAGCCACTACAGCTGCAGCTGCAGCTGCTGCTGCAGCCGCAAAAGAACCCGCAAAAGAACCAAATCTTTGCCCCCCTTGTGTCACTCCCACAGGCTCGAGTCTGCAGTAGTTCTCGACTGCCCCGCAGTCACCCGCACCCGCATTATCAGCGCAGTCACCCCCTGTTACCCCCGCACCACCACTTGCGTCTATTACTGGCCTTGACTCTTTTCTTCTTTCCTTTGCTCTCTTCCCTCCACTCCTCTTCCCCAAACTCCAGCTCCTCCCTCTCCGCCTCTTCATTTCGGCCCTAACGAGGCCTCTGGGGCCCCTGGGGGGCCCCGGGGGCCCCGGGGGGCCCCGGGGGCTCCCGGGGGGCCCCGGGGGGCCCTCAGGGGCCTCGGGGGCCCCCAGGGGCCCCCAGGGGCCCCCAGGGGCCCCCAGGGGGGGCCCCTCGAGCCAGTTGGGTCTTTTATGGTGAATGGAAAGGATATATTTCATCTTTTTAATTTTTAATTTGTGTTATTTGGTGTAAAAGACAATTTGAAATTAAAATGCACACTTGTTGCTGCTGCTGTCTGCTGTCTGCAGAAGACAGCAGCAGACGAGCAGCAGCAGCAAGAGGCAATAAATGAATAGTTAATTAAATGAATAATTGATTAATTAATTAACTCATTAATTGATTAATTAATTAATTAGTTAATTATTCATTTGTTGAAGGAAGTGGGACAAGAATGGAAAGCGTCGCCGTCAACCTTTTTGTTTCTTTTTCAAGACTGGCAGCAGCAGCAGCCGCAGCAGCAGCAGCAGCAGCAGCAGCCGCAGCAGCAGCAGCAGACGCAGCAGC
>NW_013543127.1:561-2158 GCF_000499545.2 Eimeria tenella | reverse complement strand
GCAGCTGCTGCAGCGCCATCAGCGCCGGCAGCAGCAGCAGCTGCCGCTGCAGCTATAGCAGCAACAAAAACAAAACAGCAGCAAGTGAAGCAACCGCAGCAGCAGCAGCAGCAAAAAGACAAACCTGTCGTGTATCTTCTCCATGGGCGTCCCTTTGGAGCTCATTGTGACCACAGCAAACGAAATGCTGCTGCTGCTGCTGTTGCTGCTATCATTGCTGCTGCTGCTGTTGCTGCTGCTCTGGCGCTCCGGGTGGGCTGGGGTGTACAGACAGCCCAATAAAAGCGGGGCTTCTGAAGGACCCAAGAAGCTGGGCACGCTGCTGAACTTGCTGCCACAGCTGTAGCTGCTGCTGCTGCTGCTGCTGCAGCTGCTGCTGCTGCTGTTGGCCTCCAGCTTTGCTGCTGCCTGTTTCTGTTTCTGCTGCTGCGTGTGCTTCAGCGGAATGGGCCTCTCTGCAGCACACAGCAGCAGCAGCGCCAGCCATTTGCACACAGCAGCAGCAGCAGCAGCCGCAGTAGCAGCAGCAGCAGCAGCAACGTACGCGCGATGATGCCCTTCATCCTGAAAAGAAAGGGCTGCTTCCTTGTCTCCTTTTTGCCTTTTGCTTCCTTGTGCTGCTGCTGCTGCTGCTGCTGCTGCCACTCGAAGAAAGAATCCACTACAGCCACGCAGCGCCTGCTGTCCACGAGGCCTCTGCAGCAAAAAAAATAAAACTTTAAATTTAAATTTGAATTTAATTTAAATTAAATTAAATTAAATTAAATTAAACTAAATTAAATTTAATTTAATTTAATTTGGAATTCATTTGAGGGTTTGTTCTGGACAGGGGAATACTTGGCAAGGCTGCGGGGAAGCTGCAAGCAGAACCAACTAAAAGAATGCTGCTGCTGCTGCTGCTGCTTCTGGTGCTGCTGCTGCTGCTGCTGCTGGGAGCTTCTGCTCCTGCTCTCTCTGACGCAACTGCCCGTGAAGGGCGAAGCCGGATATCAGGTGAACAGCAGCAGCGACAAAAAAAGCAGCAGCAGCAACAGCAGCAGCAGCAGCAACAGCAGCAGCTGCAAGTACCTGAAGGCTCTGCTTGTGTGTACTGTCTCAATTCGCGCATTGGAAGGAGAGAAGCTGCTGCCGGGGAGCAGCAAACCCCAGGAAGCAGCAACAAGCTTCCTGCTGCTGCCTTGCTGCTGCTGCTGCTGCTGCTGCAGCAGCACTGGCAGACGCGAGGAAGGGGGGATGTTGTAGCTGCTGATGGGGGACTGCAACAAAGAGACATCGAGAGCGCCAGCAGCAGCAAGAGCAGCACAGCTGCTGCAGGCTGCTGCTGCTGCTTCCTCTGCTGTTGGCGCTGCTGCTGCTGCTGCTGCTGCTGCTTTTGGCTCCTTCTTCTCTGGAGCTGCTGCAGCAGCAGCTGCTGGTACTCCCGCTCCTGTTGCTTCTGCTGCTGCAGGTGCTGCACTAGCTGCCACTTCGGATTTCAAGGTCTTCTGCTGCTGCTGCTGTTGCTGCTGTTGCTGCTCTTCCTGCTGTTGCTGCTGCTTGACTTTTGGTTCGTGCTGGTTTTCTGCCTTTGAGTCCGCGGCGTCGAGCTGCTGCTGCT
>NW_013543126.1:1108-1269 GCF_000499545.2 Eimeria tenella | reverse complement strand
CGGGCGGCGCGGGACCCGATCGGGATCTCGCCGCTGTACGTGGGCCACGCGGCGAACGGCGCGATCTGGTTCGCGTCGGAGGTGAAGGCGCTGCAGCGGGACTGCGTGCGGGTGCGGGAGTTCCCGCCGGGGCACAGCTTCTTCTTCGACTGCGGCGCGGG
>NW_013543126.1:0-1050 GCF_000499545.2 Eimeria tenella | reverse complement strand
CGGCCGCAGTGGATGGAGCCGGGCGTGGCGGTGCCCTCGACGCCGTGCGACCTGCGGCGGCTGCGGCAGGAGCTGGAGAAGGCGGTGGGAAAGCGCATGATGTGCGACGTGCCGTTCGGCGTGCTGCTGTACGGGGGCATCGACTCGGCGGTGATCGCGGCGATCGTGTGCAGGCTGTACAACGAGCGCTTCAAGAAGGAGCAGAACGAGCACTTCTGGACGCCCAAGATCCACTCCTTCGCCATCGGGCTGCGCGGCTCGCGGGACCTCGCCTGCGCGCGGCAGGTGGCGGCGCACGTGGGCTGCACGCACCACGAGTTCACCTTCGAGGCGCAGGAGGCGATCGACGCGCTGCCGGACCTGATCTACATGATCGAGTCCTACGACGTGCCCACGGTGCGCGCGGCGCTGCTGAACTACTTCCTCTACCGGCTGATCAAGAGCATCGGCGTGAAGATGGTGATCACGGGCGAGGGCGCGGCGGACCTCTTCGGCTGCGCCGCGGACATGCAGGCGCAGCGCGACCCGCAGCTGCTGCACAGGGCCATCGTGGGCCGGCTCGCGGACATGCACTTCACCGACTCGCTGCGCGCCAACAAGGCCTCCATGAGCTGGGGCGTCGAGGCCCGCGTGCCCTACCTCGACGTCAACTTCGTCGCCTTCGCCATGGCCATCGACCCCGCCGACAAGTGCGGCGCCCGCGGCCGCCTCCCCAAGCAGCTGCTGCGCGACGCCTACAAGGACGAGCTCCCGCACTGCGTGCTCGACCGCGCCGCCGTCGACAACCAGTTCGGCGTGTCTTGCGAGTGGGTCGCTGCGCTGCAGCGCCACGCGCAGGAGCGCGTTTCCGACTTCATGCTTGCCAACGCCGCCATCCTCTTCCCCTACAACCCGCCGCGTTCCAAGGAGGCTTACCTTTACCGCAGCCTCTTCAGCGACCACTTTCCCGACCAGAGCGTCGCCAAGATCGTCCCCGGCGGCCACCCCGAGCCCCCGGGGCCCCTCAGCCCCCCCGCCGCCGCCCGCAACGGCCCGCTCGACCGGCAGCAG
>NW_013543125.1:1717-1899 GCF_000499545.2 Eimeria tenella | reverse complement strand
CCGCGGGGGCCCCCGGGGGCCCCTGGGGCCCCGTCTATACCCTTTGTTTGGTGGCCAATGAAGTTACAATTAAAAGACAAAAAGCTGCGTTGCGCCGTTTGCTGCTGGACAGCTCCGAGAGCAGTCCCGCGCAGCACTTGGTGTCAGTTTGCTTCGGGAAGTCTCGGCCGCGGTTCTTGCCT
>NW_013543125.1:1423-1639 GCF_000499545.2 Eimeria tenella | reverse complement strand
CTGCTGCAGCAGCAGCAGCAGCAGGGGCGGCGGGCGCGCGGGGCGAGCCGCTGCTGCGGGACTGGCGCGAAGTGCAGCTGCCAGCAGCAGCGCTGCAGCAGGAAGCAGCAGGGGGCCCAGGGGGCCCCTGGTTCAGCCGCAGTTTGACGCAGCAGCAGCAGCAAGCTGTTTACTTGGGGCTGCTTTCTCTGGACTTGGCTTTGATCCACGGGCCCC
>NW_013543125.1:1018-1207 GCF_000499545.2 Eimeria tenella | reverse complement strand
GCAGCAGCAGCAGCAGCAGCAAGGGGCAGCTGCTGCTGCAGCAGCTGCGGCGTTGCGTGCGGATAGGCCACCCTGCGCGGGTGGACGAGCAGCTGGCAGCATTTTGTTTGGAGCAGCAGCAATTTAAAAGTGACTCTGGAGAGCTTTTGAGGGGCTTGAAGGGGGAGCTGGACAGCGTGCTGCGCGAGC
>NW_013543125.1:317-954 GCF_000499545.2 Eimeria tenella | reverse complement strand
GCGCGAGCTTGGCCGCCAGCAGCAGCAGCAGCAGCAGCAGCAGCAGCGGGAGCGGCGGCGCGAGCTGCGCGCAGAAGCCAAACGCCTCCGCAAAGAGCTGCAGCAGCAGCAAAAAAACGCTCTTCGAGAAACCCTCGCAGCAGCTCCAATTGTTTTTGCTACTTGCGCAGGTGCAGCAGATCCTGCGCTGCAGCGGCTCGCCAGGGGCACTCACTGCAGCAGCAGCAGCAGCAGCAGCAGCAGCAAAGGCGGGGATGCTGCGGACAAGGAACGGCCGCTGCCCTTCGACGTCGTCGTCATAGACGAGGCCGCCCAGGTCAGCTCCTGCTGCTGCTCGTGCTGCTGCTGCTGCTGCTGCTGCTGCTGAAAAACCGCCTCCTACCTGTTCGTTGCTGCTGCTGCCTGGCTGCTGCTGCTGCCTAACTGCTGCTGCTGCCTGACTGCTGCTGCTGCCTGACTGCTGCTGCTCCATTTTATATGCTCGTTGGTTTTCGGTTGACCCTGGGTGGCATAACTTTCTTTCGCTGCCTAAGCAGCTGCAGCAGCAGCAGCAACAACTGCAGCAGCAGCAGCACCTGGAGCTGCTGCAGCAGGTGCTGCTGCAGCAGGTGCTGCTGCAGCTGCAGCTGGACCTTTC
>NW_013543125.1:0-246 GCF_000499545.2 Eimeria tenella | reverse complement strand
AGCTGCCGCAACAGCACCTCAGCAGCAGCAGCAGCAGCAGCAGCAGCAGCAGCAGGTGTGTGTGCATGCAGGCGGTGGAGGCTTGCTGCTGGATCGGTTTGCTGCTGGGCCGGCGCTGCGTATTGGCTGGAGATCATCTGCAGCTGCCGCCAACAGTGAAGAGCTGTGGGGCCCTTTTTAAGGGTTTAGGAAAGTCTTTGTTTGAGCGGCAGCAGCTGCTGCTGGGAGCTGCTGCAGCGCAGCAGC
>NW_013543124.1:762-1180 GCF_000499545.2 Eimeria tenella | reverse complement strand
GCAGCAGCAGCAGCAGCAACAGCAGCAGCAGCAAGGCCACCGGCAGCTCCAACGCAGAAGGCACCCAGGACAGTAGTGGGGACAGCAGCAGCAGCAACAGCAACAGCAGCAGCAACAGCAGCGGCAGCAGCAAGAGCAGCAGCAGCAACAAGAATAGCAGCAGCAACAGCAGCACTGAAGCTAATGGCGCCAAGCCGAAGCCTCGCCGTCCCCTAGTCATTACAGAAAGTGCTGAGCGGAAGCTGAAGGCAGGCGCAGCAGCAGCAGCAGGAGCAGAAGCAGCAGCATTAGCAGCAGCATTAGCAGCAACAGCAGCAGCAGCAGCAGCGGTGGCCTTGGAAACGCAGGCTTGAACATCCATGAGTAAGCGCCGGCTCATTGTTTGTTGTGCTGCAGGAGATGATAGCAGCAGAAGCAG
>NW_013543124.1:312-719 GCF_000499545.2 Eimeria tenella | reverse complement strand
CAGCAAAGGACAGCAGCAGCAGCAGCAGCAGTAGCAACAAGCCGCTGCTGCTGCGCCTCGCCGTGAAGTCGGGCGGCTGCAGCGGCCTCAGCTACGCCTTGGAGAAGATCGAGCAGGTGCGATGCTGCTGCTGCAGCTGCTGCAGCTGCTGCTGCTGCTGCTGCTGTTGCTGCTCTTCAGTTTGTCCCCCTTTTGCTTTATTCGTTCATTTGATTGACTCCTTTTTGCTGCTTCTCCCCCCTTCATTTCGCTTTTCTTACACCTGCTTTTGCTGCTGCTGCTTGTCTGGCCGCTGCTGCTCGCCCTTCTGCTGCTGCTGCTGCTGCTGCTCCCGCTGCTGCACCTTGCATTGCTGCTTTTGCTTACCCTGCCTCCACCTTTGCTGCTGCTGCTGCTGCTGCTGCCTG
>NW_013543124.1:0-233 GCF_000499545.2 Eimeria tenella | reverse complement strand
CGCTGCCGCCACCGCTGCTGCTGCTGCTGCTGCTGCTGCTGCTGCTGCTGCAGAGCGACTTGCGCGCAGAAGACCACGTGGAGAGCTTCGACTTCGGAGTGTCTTTTGCAATTGATCCGATTTCTTTCTTTTATGTCTTCGGCACTGAACTCGTATACTCCCGAGACCTCATGGGCGGTGGCTTCAAGTGAGCAGCAGCAGCAGCAGCAGCAGCAGCAGCCGCGGCCGGCGGC
>NW_013543123.1:798-1483 GCF_000499545.2 Eimeria tenella | reverse complement strand
GCAGCAGCAGCAGCAGCAGCAGCAGCAGCAGCAGCAGCACGGACCTGAGAAGATTGTGCCTTGTCTCTTGTCGACTTGTTTGCTGCTCTTTGCTGCTTTCTGATAAGGGGCTTTGCAGCTCACGGCGGTGCAAACTGCCCCCTCGGGCCCCACAATTAGCCTCCCCTAATAGCAGCAGCAGCAGCAGCAGCAGCAGCAGCAAAATTGTAAAAACTCGATTTAGGCACTCATCAGCAGCTCTCACAACAGATAAGGCCCAGCAACCACAGGGGCCCCTCTGGGGCCCCTGTGGGGCCCCCAAAGGGTCTATAGGGGCCCCATGGAGGCCCCCCAAAGGGTTCAGAGGGGCCCCACAGGGGTCCCCTTTAGCTACAGAGGGGGCCCCCAGGGGCCCCATAATAAGAGACCCATAGGGGCCCCACAGATGCACCTCTGAAGGCCCATGTGAAGAGACCCTGGGGGCCCCTGGGGGCCCCTGGAGGCTCCTGGGGGGCCCCCTGAGGGGCCCCCGGGGGGCCCCTGGGGCCCCCTCGGGGGCCCCGGGGGGCCCCCTGGGGGCCCCTCGGGGCCTCAGGGGGGCCCCAGTTTGTACTTGAAGTGTATGTACAGCTGACCTTGAAGAGGCGGCAAATGGCGTCGGCGTCTTGTGGGGTTTTCATGTTCAGCAGCCACACGCTGGGGGCGC
>NW_013543123.1:0-673 GCF_000499545.2 Eimeria tenella | reverse complement strand
CCCGCCACGGCGAAAGAAGCAGCCGCAGCAGCACCAGCTACAGCAGCACCAGCTACAGCAGCAGCAGCTGCTGCAGCAGCAGCAGCACATACAGCAGCAGCAGCAGCAGCAGCAGCTCACTGCAGGGTGCGGCCAGGTATTAGCCAAGAAGATATGAGGGCCTCCTTGAGTTCTGGAGGCACTTGCTGCAGCAGCTGCTCCTCCGTCACTGTGGGGTGCAAGTGCCGCACAGCCACTGCAGCAGCAGCAGCAGCAGCAGCAGCAGCAGCAGGACAAGAATACTCCAAATGGAACTGGCTGCTGCGACGTTCGGCAGCAGGAGACAGAAGCAGCGGCAAACAAGCATTTAGCGGATTCTTTGTTTATATATTTAATTTTGTTATTTATTTATTTATTTATTTATTTATTTATTTATTTAGGTGTGAGACCTTTCGTCTGCGCCTTCGCTTTGTAAACAGCAGCAGTGGCCTGCACTGCAGCAGAAGCGTCATCCTGCTGCTGCTGCTGCTGCCCTTGCTGCTGCTGCTGCTGCGCTTCCTGCTGCTGCTGCTGCTTTAGCTTTGCATCTGCTGCAGCCTCCTGTGCCCGTGAGCGCGGCTTCCACAGCGGCTGCTGCGGGGCCTTGCTCCTGCTGCTGCTGCTGCTGCTGCTGCTAGTGCTGCTGCTGCTGGTG
>NW_013543122.1:314763-319807 GCF_000499545.2 Eimeria tenella | reverse complement strand
ACCCTAAACCCTAAACCCTAAACCCTCACGGGCTCGCATCACGCGGCTGCTAACTGTGTGGCCTTCACTCTTTTGAAGAACAAGAGGCACTTGTTAAGACAACTAAAGCGTCTCCTTTTGTTTTAAAGATCTCTCGACTCTCTGGCTAGCTGAAGCTAGCCAGCTAGCGGTGGCTAGCCAGCTAGCTAGCAGTGGCTAGCTAGCTATCTAGCAGTGGCTAGCTAGCTCGCTAGCTGAAGCTAGTCAGCTAGCAGTACCTAGCTAGCTAGCTAGCTAACTGACCTGCTAGCTAGCTAGCTGGCCAGCTAGCTAGCCAGCTAGCTAGCTAGCTAGTTGTGCTCTGTGGCTCAATAGGCTTGCTGGGGCTGCTGCCCCGCATGATTCTTTAGAGCCCTTTGCATGCATTTTTTGCCGCTGCAGCAAAGTAGCTGCTGCAGCAAAGTAGCTGCTGCAGCAAAGTAGCTGCTGCAGCAAAGTAGCTGCTGCAGCAAAGTAGCTGCTGCAGCAAAGTAGCTGCTGCAGCAAAGTAGCTGCTGCAGCAAAGTAGCTGCTGCAGCAAAGTAGCTGCTGCAGCAAAGTAGCTGCTGCAGCAAAGTAGCTGCTGCAGCAAAGTAGCTGCTGCAGCAAAGTAGCTGCTGCAGCAAAGTAGCTGCTGCAGCAAAGTAGCTGCTGCAGCAAAGTAGCTGCTGCAGCAAAGTAGCTGCTGCAGCAAAGTAGCTGCTGCAGCAAAGTAGCTGCTGCAGCAAAGTAGCTGCTGCAGCAAAGTAGCTGCTGCAGCAAAGTAGCTGCTGCAGCAAAGTAGCTGCTGCAGCAAAGTAGCTGCTGCAGCAAAGTAGCTGCTGCAGCAAAGTAGCTGCTGCAGCAAAGTAGCTGCTGCAGCAAAGTAGCTGCTGGCCCTTGGCTTTGTGGCATCTCTTTTTTTGAATAACATATTATTTTGAAAATTTTACTTATTAACAAATATAAAAAATGTATCATTTAGAAGATTTTATTTATTAATAAATTTTTAAATAATGTATTACTTAATAATTAGTAAATCTTCTAAATGATGTATTATTTAGTGGCTATTAATTGTTAATAAATCTTTTAAATGGTTATACCGTTTGATAAATATCACTTGCTAATGAATCTTTTAAATAATATACCATTTGGCAAATATTATTTATTAATATATTAAATAATATATTATTCGGAATACATTGTTTAATTATAAATATATTAAATAATATATTACTTAGAGTAAATTAATTATTTATAAATCTAATAAATAATACAAAGATCAAAGACTTAAATCTCGGGCAGCAGCAGCTTCTCAGGGATTTCTCAAAAAGACTTCTTTTTTTAAATTAAATTCTTTAAAGATGGCCAAAACTTGCAACAATAAACAAAACTGCATGCAAACGAAATGCATGCGCTTTTCCCGCAGTGCATGCATGCATGCGAGCGCATGCATGCATGCACTGCGAGCGCATGCATGCATGCATTGCAAAACAGAAATGGGAAAGAAAACAATTCAAATATAATTTGGCTTTTCCATTTGGATTTCATTTTGAAACTAAAAGGTCTTGTACTAATTCTTTTTCAAAGATCATTCACGAATTCTTTTAAAATATCTTGTTCTAATTCCTTTTCCAGATCTTGCACTAACTGGTTTTTAAAAATCTTGTTTTAATTCTTTTTTGAAGATCTTGTGATAATTATTTTCAGAGATCTTTTTTATTCTTTTTCAAAGATCTTGTACTAATTCTTTTTAAAGACGTATCAAATTCTAATTCTTTTTCAAAGATGTTCTAATTCTTTTTCAAAAATCTTGCATTAATTCTTTTTAAAAGCTGATAGCAAATTCTAATCTTTTAAAAGGACAAGACACTAATTCTTTTTCAAAGATCTTGTTCTGATTCTTCTCAAGGGCTTCCTGCTATACCGGACTTTTCCTGAAAAGTATTTTTAAAATTCATTTGAAGAAAAGCTTTTCAAAAAAGAAACTTCCGGGCTTTGCTGAACTTGGAAAGTAAAACTTCTTTTTTTTGATTTCTTTTTATTTTGAATTTTGAAATCTTAAATTTCAATTATTTCAAATTTGTTTCCACAAATATTTTGCACTAAAACTTTTGCATTAATTCCAACTTCCCAGATCACTCATTGTCTTGCAAATAATGCAAAAAAAAACCTGAAAAAATTGAATTATTTATTTTTAAAATGAAAAAGCAAAACCTCGAAAAGTTGAATTATCTTTTTTTTAAATGCAAAAAACAAAAACTTGAAAAGTTGAATTATCTTTGTTTTAATATGCAAAAAACGAAAATTCAAAGGATTGAATTAACTTTTCTTTAGGGTGCAAAATATAAAAACTTGAAAAGTTGAATTATATATTTTTTAGAATGAAAAGTCTTTTCGTGGAAATGCATCAGAGTTTTGACTAAACGCACTTTGACATTAAACACTAAAATGAACTTTTTGGCGAAATCCCCGCAGCCGCTGAAACTTAAATAATAATTATAAAGTCTAATAATAATTAAAAATGAAATAAAATTTTATTTTATACTTTTTGCATGCAACTTGCAGGTTTGGGGCTTTGGCTAGCTAGCTAGCTGCTGAACTTCAACTTTTTTCGAATACAAGTTTCCCATTTGATTTAATTTTCATCAATTCTTTTTGTTTGCTGCTGAAGCTAGCTAGCTAGCTAGCTAGCTAGCTAGATCGTTAGTTAGCTGGTGGACTTGAATTTTTTTCGAATTCAAATATCTCATTTGACTTTATATTCATCAATCCTTTTTGGTTGCTACTGAGGCTAGCTAGCCAGCTGGCTAGCTAGCTAGCTAGCTAGCTCTTTAGCTAGCTGGAGGACTTTGATTTTTTTCAAATTTTCCATTTGCAGTAATATTAATCAATTCTTTTTGTTTGCTGCTAAAAGCGTTTTGGCTAATTTCTGATGAGCTTTAAACCCTTTGCCAGATTCTTCCAACTCCAGATTGCCATTTCTTGAATGTTCAATAAGAATAATAATAACAATACAAATAATAAGAATAAAAATAATAGTGATGATAATAATAATAACAATAATAATAATAATAGTAATAATAATAATAATAACAATAATAATAATGAATAATAAATAATAACAAATAAAAGTAGATACCTCAAGCAATGTGTGTTGAGATACTTGCAGCTTTTTGTTTCCAAGGCAGCTGCTGCCTTTTGCTGCTTTTGCTGCAGCAGCAGCAGCAACTCGGAAATAAAGTTTGCTGCAGCAGCAGCAACTCGGAAATAAAGTTTGCCGCAGCAGCAGCAGCGGAGCTTTTGCGGAGAAATGGAACAGCAGCAGTTTTGCTTACTCGCCAAGACTCAATTAGTATTTTAAAATAAATCTTATGAAAAGCATTAAAGCTTTTGAAATTAAAAAAAACATCGTTACGGGCAGCAGCAGCAGCAAAGGACAGCTGCTTTGCTGCAGCAGCAGCCGCAAAGGACAGAATTGCTGCTGCTTCGCTGCAGCAGCAGCCCGAGCAGCTGCGAAGCCCCCACTTTCGCTGAAATTAGCTGCAGCAGCAGCCTAGGGTTTAGGGTTTTCTGGGGGCTCCTTTTGTGTCTCTTGGGTTTTCAAATGTTTGCTGCTGCTCTCATCTTAGCAGCAAAAAAAACCCTAACTCTTCCGTGTCTTAATCTATATTTTTATTCCTTTTAGACCCTTTAGGGGCCCCTAAGCTGCTGCCTCTTACTGCAGCGGGGGCCCCCCTGCTGCTGCGCATGCGCGGGGGCCCCCAGGGGGCCCCCCTGCTGCTGCCAGTCTGCTGCGCCGCGGCCCCGGCGCTGCAGCAGCGTAGCAGCTGCTGCTGCGGACGCAAGGCTTGCTGCTGCCATCAGGCCCGCAGCAGCTAAGAGGAGGGGCAGCTACTTGCTGCAGCTGCTGGGCAGCGGCGCGGGGAGCCCCCCAGCCTCTGTGGCAGCAGCAGCAGCGCAGCAGAAGCCGACAGCAGCAGCACTCAGCCCAGCAGCAGCAGCGCAGGAAAAGCCACCGGAAGCAGCAGTCTGTGCAGCTGCTGCAGCGCTAAACATCGGAGCCCCCAGTATGGCGTCTGCAGGGACTTTGTCGCTGCTGCTGCTGCTGCTGATGCTGTGAAGACTGCAGCAGCAGCAGCAGCAGCAGCGGCGCAGTCTGCTGCGCGCCCGCGCCCAGCAGGGGAACCCCGGGCCACGATATGCAGCTAAGGGGCTACACAAGTTAGAAAAAATTAAATTAAAAATACTAATAAATTGTTTTATGCCATGTACTTGATTACTACTTAGACGCAGCAGCTGCTGCCGCCGCTGCTGCTGCTGCTGCTGCTGTGGCTGCCACTGCGGCGGCAGCGGGTGAGCGGCGCTGCTGCAGCAGCAAACAGAAGTGCCCGTTGCCAAGAGCAACTCATATGTTAATGCTGCAGCAGATTCTTACTATGGAAATTCACTTTTATGGGATATGCTGTAGCGGAAGCAGCAGCAGCAGCAGCGGGAGTTGCTGCTGCTGCTGCTGTGGGGGCGACGGGGCGGGGCGGGGTGCAGCAGCGGGGCATGCGTGTGGCTGCTGCTGCTGCTGCTGCTGGAGCCTCCGAGCTGCAACAGTTGCAGCAGCAACAGCAGCATTTGCTGCAGCTTCCCTTATCCGGCGGGAAATGTTTTATGCCTCTCTTACCAAAGAGTGGGCCCCCTGCTACTGTCTCATCTCCAGTCTTCCTGCAGCAGCAGCAGCAGCAGCAGCAACAGCCGCGTCTGTGGCGGCTGCTGAGTTTTGCTTGCTGCCCCGTTTCGGTTGTTGCGACTCTGGCCGCAGCAACAGCAGCAATTTAAGTGTCTGTCTTTCTGGAGTAGCAGGGTAGAAACAGCAGCAGCAGCAGCAGTAGCCGTGGCAGCAGCAGCAGCAGCAGCAGCAGCTCAGCAGCCCTGTCCCCCCCTCCAGTGCTGCGTTGCTGCTAGCCACCGCAAAGGCAGCCTTGCCGTGGCTGCCTGGGGCTGTTTTTTTTGCTGTTAGGAGATCACCAAGCGTTTGCTGCTGCAGCAGCAGCAG
>NW_013543122.1:312406-314663 GCF_000499545.2 Eimeria tenella | reverse complement strand
TGCTGCCGCCCCCGCGGCCCCCGCTGCTGCTGCTGCTGCTGCTGCTGCTGCTGCTGCTGCAGCAATGGAGCCCCCACTCCCCACACTCGGGCGGCGCCTCCCAGTGGCCAGCCGCCCTGTGAAGATAGCGGTGACAGTGGCGGACTCGAAGGACCTTTTGCGAAAGGTAAATTTCTTTTTTTTTTTAATAATTTTAATGCTTTTTTGTCTCTTTTTGTCTCTTTTTTTCTTCCTTTCGGGCCTCTCTTTTGTCTCCTTTCTGCTGCTTCTCTGCTGCTTCTTTGTCTCCCTTTTTGCCCCCTTTTGGTCTCCTTTTTTCGCCTTTTTGCTGCCTTTTTGTGGCCTCTTGGGTCCATTTTTGCTTCATTTTCATCTTTTTTTCATTTCTTTTTTCATTCTTTCCCCCTTTCTTTTTGTCCTCTTTTTTGTCTCCTTTTTGTCTCCTTTTTGTCTTCTTTTGGTCTCCTTCTTGCCTCTTTATCTCCTTTTTGTCCCTTTTTCGTCCTTTTTTTGTCTTTTTATTGTCTCTTTTGTCTCCTGTTTGTCCCTTTTTTGTCCCTTTTTGTCTCCTTTTTGATATCCTTTTCATCTTTTTTGTCTCCTTTTATTTATCTCTTTTATCTTTTATCCTTTTTGATCTTTTGTTATTTTTAAATCTTTCATTTTCCTTTTTATCTTCTTTTAATCTTGTTATTTTTGGATCTTTTATTTTCTTTCTATATTTTTTGTTTCTGTTTGTCCCCCCTGTCTCTTCCCCGTGCCTCCGACCTGCTGTTGCTGCTGCTGTCCTTGCTGCTGCTGCTGCTGTCCTTGCTGCTGCTAGTGTTGTCCTTGCTCCTGCTGCTGCTGCTGATACTACTGCTGCTGCTACTGCTGTTACATGTTGCTGCGGGTTCTAGTACTGCTGCTGCTGGTGCTGCAGCGACTGCCGCTGCTGCTCACTACTGCAGCAGCCGCTGCCCCTGTTACTGCTGCTGCTGCTCATGCTGCTGCTGCTGCTGCTGCTGCTGCTGCTGCTGCAGGCGCCTCCAGTGGCCCGCAAGTGGGCGCTGCCGCCCCCAGGAGATGTTTCTCGGCAGTCTTTTTGTGCTGGGGTTCTTTTCCCTCCCGTGTCTGCTGCTGCAGTTCGCACGCAGCAGCAGCAGCAGCGGGGGGCTGCAGCAGCAGGTGCTGCTGCAGCGGCTCACGGGCTCGGCGCGGCCCCCACCAACCCGTGGAAGCTGCCGACCCCGCAGCAGCAGCAGCAGCAGCAGCACCAGGAGCAGCAAGAAGCACTGAAAAAGTCCCTTGCTGCTCCCCCGGGGGCTCCTCCCGCTGCTGCTGCTGCTGCTCGATCGACAGAAGCGTCTCCAGCAGCAGCAGGACAAGCAGCGCCAGCAGCAGCGGCACCGCCAGCAGCAGCAGCACCCGCTGCTGCTGCAGCAACAGCAGCAGCAGCACCCGAGGCAGCAGTGAAACCAGCAGCAGCTGCTGGCCCATCTGGCGCTGCTTCTCCTTCTGCCCCTGTCTCCTTTGCTGCTCTCAAGTCTCCAGCAGCAGCAGCAGACTCAGCAGCAGCGATTGGAAGCCGTAAGTAACACTGGGGGCTTAGGGTTTAGGGTTTAGGGCCTAGGGTTTAGTGTCTAGGGTTTAGCTCGAACAGTGCCCGAAGCACCAGCCCTAATCTCGCCGCTGCAGCAGCTGCTACTGCAGCAGCAGCTGCATCAGCAGCTGCAGCAGCAGCTACCACTGCCAGGAAGAGCTGCAGCCGAGAGCCAGATGCGTCCGCCGAGGGTTTAGGGTTTAGGGTTTAGGGTTTGGGGTTTGCATGCATTTGCTGCGGCGCTGCAGCTCAACCCTCGCTGGATGCTGGACTTAGCCTGGGGGGAGGTGTTTCTCTCTCGACGCTGATTGCTAAAAACAGCAGGAAATGTGGGACTTTATGGTTTAGGGTTTAGGGTTTAGGGTTTAGGGTTTAGGGTTTGGGATTTGGGGTTTAGGGTGGCACTTGGGGCCTCAGTATTTAAACGCTGCGGGGCTGCCTTGCGAAGAACAGCGGGGCAGCAGCAGCAGCAGCTGCTGCTGCTGCCGCGTGGTTTATCGGGCTCAAGATATAGAGACTAGGGTTTAGGGTTTAGGGTTTAGGGTTTGCGTTTCAGGCATAAGCGTCAGCGTGAGAGGGCGCGCTGTGAACACCCTGGCGGGAACAGCGAAACCATCAGGGTCTGCGTGGAAGAGTGGAGCAGCAGAGCCAGCAGCAGCAGCAGCAGCAGCAGCA
>NW_013543122.1:303181-312306 GCF_000499545.2 Eimeria tenella | reverse complement strand
ATGCATGAGTGCGTGCATGCATGCATGCATGCATGCATCAACACACTGGCTTCCCTGGCTGCCCTGCAGCAAGGCGGCTTCGCTGGGGGCCGCACAGCAGCAGCAGCAGCAGCAGCGCCTTTGCTGCTGCTCTCAAGGGCCCCAGTGTGGAGCTTTTCGCTGGGGGCTGCAGCACAGGGGCCCCCCCGGGTGCATGCGCCCAAGCCCCGGGGCCTCACATCCGCTGCATGCAGTGCAGCAACAGCAGCAGCAGCAGCAGCAGACCTGCTGGGGCTCTTAATCGCGGACACCCAACTAGCCTGCTGCTGGGCACTCCAGCTAGGTGGCTAGCTGGCTAGCTAGCTGGCTAGCTAGTTAGAGTGGCTAGCAGCAGAGCAGCGGCTGCCCCAGGGCTGAGGCTGGAGGCCTTGCTGCGGAGGTGCTGCTGCTGCACCTGCTGCTGCGCGCCGCCTGCTGCTGCTGCCGCCACCGCGGCTGTAGGGGCCCCGGGGCATCGTCTGCAGCGCTGCTGCTGCTGCTGCAGCGCTGCTGTTGCTGCAGCGCTGCTGCAGCGGCTCTCCCTAGCTTCAAGAGGAACTCAAAGTGCTGCGCGGCTGTTAATAGCGCATGCGCAGCAGCAGTTAGCTGGAGCCACGTGTGGAAAAAGATAAAAGGCTTTAAGTGTACATACACCTCAGTACTCATCGATATGTTGTCTTCCCCAGTTAGGGGCGGTTTCCGGGGAAGAAGGGCGGAAGAAGAGCAAATAAATTTGAAAAAATAGTATTTTTAATTTAAATAATTAATGATTATGTTTTAATCGCCGCCTGTAGGTCGAAAGTGTCTGGAGCGGGGAAGTTGAACTGCGGGATGTTGGGGGCTGCAAACCCCAGCGTCCGGTCTTCCCGAATTTGCGTGGAATTCGAATAAATTCAATAAAATTGAATAAAATAAAATTAAATTTGGAATTAAAAGGAGCATTTACTTCCCTCGAGAGTCTGCATCTGGGGGAAACTTGAGTTGGTGTGAATTGGTCAAATTTTCTGCGGGCGCTGCGCAGGGCGGCGGCAGCCCGTCGTTCTCGGGGGCTGCTGGCGCGTTTTTCGAGAAATAAAAGCCAAAAGAACCCCTTTTTATTCATTTGTTTGTTTTCCAATGTTTTTATTTCCCGGGGGCTCTGCGCTGCGGCGGCGAGGCTCCCGTGACCAGCCCAGGGCGCAGTAGCCGGGTGTATCGACAGCTGCGGCGCGCGCGGTCGGAATCTGTGGACCGCATGGACACTCCAAAAGATCATTTTTTTCCCTTTTTTTCCCCAAATATGTTTTCCAGAGGCGGTTCGGGCGTCTCGGAGGCCGGAATCGGGGTCAAGTACGGGCCAGCGCCTGCGGAGGGGTCCTTCGGGAGCAACTCCCAGGGCCTGGAGGGGGCTGTAGGCGAGGATCTGGAGGGTTTAGAAGGCAGCAAACTCCTCATGTTTCCCCGCAGGTGGCGAAGGAGCCGCCCAGAGCTCTCTTCGCTCATTTTGGGCCTCGTTGGAGTTGTGCTCTTCGCCAGTTTTACTCGGAGGGCCCTCCGGGCTGCAGCGCGAAGTGACCTGGGGGCCCCCGCGCGTGCCTTCGCTTCGGGGCCCCCCGCGCTGCTGCCCGCGCTGCGGCGCGCTGCGCTGCAGCCGCCTCCGCAGCAGCGGCGGGCGGGCGCCGCGCCGCTGCCGCTGCCGCCGCCGCCGCCGCAGCAGCAGCAGCAGCAGCAGCAGCAGCAGGCGCCCCCGGCGCGGCCCGCGGAGTTCTCCCCTCTCCGCAAGTTCGAGAGCTGGCTGTCTCCTTTGCTGCACAACGAAAGGGCCCTTTTGGCGGCCTGGAGGCCCCGCGAGCCCCTCCATGACCAGTGGTCACACCAGCGGGCCCGGGCGGTGGCCCTGGCCCTGTCCAACGGCCAGGCGACTTCTCTGGAGGGCCTGGTTCTCACGCTGGACCCGGAGGGCCCCCCGGGGGGGCCCCCGGGGGGCCCCCAGGGCGGCCCCGCGCGGGGCCCCCCGGGGGGCCCCCTGGGGAGGAGGGGCCCCCGCGGGAAGGGGGGGGGCCCCCGGGAGCTGCGGGTGGTGAAGGTGTTGGGGTCGAACAACCGGCTGCTGGTGTTTTGGGGACAAGACGTGGAAAGTAATGAAGAGTTTGCTGTTGAAGTTCCCGTAATAAGTGAAGCTCGTTTGTTGAACTTCGACTCTGAAGAAGAGTTGGTGGGGACGGCGCTGGCGCGGATAGAAGACGAAGCAGCAGCAGCGCAGGCGCGGGGCAGCAGCAGCAGCAGCGCAGCAGCAGCAGACAGGGGCCTCCTGGTGCCCCTGCAGCGCGCACGAGTGCGGGGGGCCCCCCCCTTCGCCAACTTGGAAGGGTTTTATGTTTTCAACAAGTTGAGTTTGACGGAGAGGCCCCTGGGGACTCTGGGCGAGCTGCGGAGCCAGGCCCGCGGCACTTTTGCTGCTGCAGCAAACTACATTGCGCGGCGGCTGCTGCACATCGTGCTGCTGCTGGAGCGCAGCAAAGTGGGCCACGCAAACCTCCAGTGGAACAGCTTTTTCCTGCGCAAAGACGGGACTTTTGTCTTGGGAGATTTGCGCAGCAGCGCAGCTTTTGGAGAGCCAGTGAGCCACTTGATGGGGGCCATATCTGAGGCTTTGGAGCCCGAGCTGGCGCTCGAAGTTGCTGCAGCAAAGCCCATTTTGCTGCAGCAAACCACCAACTTGTGGGGCCTCGGGCTGCTGCTCTTCGACCTCTTCACCGGCAGCAGCAAGCCCTACGGCGAGGGCGAGGGCCGCGGCTGGCTGGGGCGGGCTTCGCGCCTGGCCCGCAAGCTCCTCGCCGACGACGCAGCAGCAGCAGCAGCAGCAGCAGCAGCGCAGCAGCAGCTGCAGCAGGCCCAAGTCCCCCTCAGGTGGCAGCAGCTCATCCTCCGCCTCCTCCACCCCCAACGCGCCCAGCGCATTCGCGCGGCCGAAATCGCCGAAGAGTTCCCAGACCTCCTCAGCCCCGCAACCGACTGATGGGGCTTTCCCTGCATGCATGCATGCATGCAGGCGTGCATGCATGCGTGCATGCAGGCGTGCATGCATGCATGCTTGCATGCGTGCGTGCGTGCATGCATGCGGGCTTGCATGCATGCGGGCTTGCATGCGTGCGGGCTTGCATGCGTGCATGCATGCAGCGCTTTCTTGGGCTGGCTGGCGGGCAACAGCAGGGGCTTTTGCGGCTTTTCCCTCTCCAAGAAAGGGACTTGAGGGCTTTTCAAATTTGAAGTCGAAAACTAATTTGAAATCAATTATTCAACAAGTCCTTCTTCAACTCCTCCCCTGCCCCTCCTGCCAAAGAAAGAAATAGTTGCTGCCCTTCGCAGCAAGGGCCCGGGGCCTCTGCTGCTTCAGGCGACCCAGCGGACCACTGGTCCAGTGGTCCAGTGGACCACTGGGCAGGGGAGGCGTTGCGGGCTGCAGCAGCAGCAGCAGCAGCGGCAGCAGCAACAGCAAAGACTGCTGAAAGTTCAGTTTGTGTCGAATTTGTTGGCTGTGGCGGGCTGGCCACAGAGACCTCTGGGGAAGTGGCAAACTGTTTGAAGGCCCCTGCTGCTGGCCAGTGGTCCACTGCTGCAGCTTGTTTGCGGGGCTGCAGTCTTCTCTTGGGGGCCCCTTGGCTTGCCTCTTTCTTGGTTTTTTCTCCCCCCTCGAAGTGCCTTTTGCTTCCTCTGCATGCACGTGGGGGAAAGGAGTTTGCTGTTTTGCTGCTGAGGTCTGGGGCATTTGAAGAAACTAAATGGAACTCACTTTCGAAACTCTTCTTCGCAAACGCCAATAAAAGTGCCCAAGTTGCTAATAGCAGCAGCAGCAGCAGCAGCAACAGCAGCAGCGGCTGCTGCTGCTGCAGCTGGCAGTAACAGCGCGTAATCAGCTCGCGGCAGCAGCCGCAGCAGCAGCCGCCGCTGCTGCTGCTGCGGCTGGGGGCAGCAGCAGCTGCTGCTGCTGCTGCAATGCCAAGGGCTTTGAGGTGTTCCGCAGAAAGAACGCGGAATAGACTAAGTCAAGAATTATTTAAGAAGAAAAATGGCATTTTTGCTGCCGCTTGTCGGGAGCTGTTTGCCGAAGAACTGAGCGGTGCTCGAGTTGAATGTATTTGTACTTTTAAAACAAAATGTGTTTAATTCCATTTCTTGAAAAAGAAAAGAAAATCAAAATAAGCTGCATGCAAGTAAAGGGCTCTGGCTGAACTCCAGAAGTGCACTTTTGTGGAATCTGAGTTGCAGAGAAAGAATACAATTCAAGTATTTATTTTAAATGAAGAGTTCCAGAGAAAGAATATAGCCCAAATATTTATTTTAAATGAAGTCTTGACTGCTAAAGATCGCCCCAAAAAAGAAAACTCTGTCAATGTGTGCAGCAGCGCCTGCTGGTTAGCTCTTGGTTTTTTTTCAGAGGGAAGTTCATCTTGAAAAGCAAAAAAATAAAATAGAAATGATTATAAAACTCTTGACGCTAAAAAAGAAATGCAAGAAGCTACAGTTTTTGCAGTTCCTCTGCTGCAGCTTCCTCTGAAGGATTCAGAAGTACTGCAAATACCCGAAAGAGGAATATCCATTCAAGTTGCTGCTAGCTGCCTGGCTGCCATATTTCCCTGCAAGTGCAGCAGCAGCGAACAGCAGCAGCAGCAGCAAACAGCAGCAGCAGCAGCAGCTCAAGAGTTTCGCATCAACTAGCGAAGCTGCAGCAGTTCACAACCCCATCACTGTTTTGCAGACTAAGTGCTTCTCAGTAATAAGGCATTTGAACTCTTCCTTTTGGCCCCCAGGGACGAAAATAAAAGATAAAAAACTTCAATTGAAATAATTTTGAATTAATTCGATAATCTGCAACAGTACTCATGGTTACATCTTCAAATTGAGCTAAAGTGGAAATCTGAAAAGCACTTTTGCACAAGTGCGCCACATCAATCCTCTACAGCACTGGTATTAGCAGAGTTTGAAATAAAATAATTTGAAATTAAATAAATTATTTACAGATTTAATCAATTACATCACCTTGCCTCCACTTTGAAAGAAGAAAACATGCAAAGAAGAAGGATGTCCACAATTCTAATTCGCCAGTCTTTTCGTAAGATAAGGCAGCAGTCTGAAGTTCATTTGAAGTGCCAGTCTTTTGTAGAAGGCTTTTAATAAACAAACTGGTCTATTCCAAACTTGAACTTAGAGAACTTGGCAAAGCCCAGCCCCTATATGGGGCCCTTTGCTGATTGGATTAACACAGAAATGAGTGGAAAGACAAAGAAACAGAATAAAGATCAAACAAAGTGTTTTAAATACTTGCACAAGTTAGGGTGTAAGCAAAAGAAGAGAAAGCCATGGTGGGTGGAATCTCATCAAAAAATGCAAGAAATAGTCCTTTATGAATGTCCAAAAAGAAAGAGAAAGCACAAGAACAAATATGCAGTACAAGTTTATTCCACCGCTATAGACAAAAAATGCAGCCACTTATCAAACAATCGAAAGGAAAATGGCTTCATAGAATACAGAACGCTGAAGTTGAACAAGTTTGGAGAAAATTGTTCAAGAAGGAACTTAATTATTGCTGCTGAGGGCAAAATGCTCAACAGGAAAAGAATTTAAACATAAAAGTAAATATTAAGATGAAGCCAGAGTAGGAAACATGAAGATAATTGAAAAAAAGAAAAGAAGGAACGAAGGACCTCAAGGCTACACTTGTGCAAGCTTTTCCGTTTGTTTTTTCTTTCTCATCTGCGAGTTTCACCTATTATATGAATATAACATTTCATTTACCAACAGAATAAAATATTAAATATACTGCATGACTTTTATGGACACAATAAAGCAAAGGAAAGCCAAAAAGTACACCCAAGGGGCCCCAAAGATTCATATCTAGAGCTTCAAGACTACACTATAAACATTTTTCTTTCGAGAACTCCCGCTGTTGCATTTACGCCATTTCAAAACGAGCAAAACGGCGCATTTAAGAGAGTTGGTATATTACAAAAAGGCGGAATAAGATCTTTTATCAAAGTGGTTGACTCAGTTGCAGAAAGAAACCCAAACAAGCAGCAGCAGCTGTTGAAAGATTTGCTGCAGTTTCATGAAATAGAAACGAACTAGGAAATGCCTTTTTGAAGCTGCGCCTCAGAGGCACTTTTCCCAACATGAACTGCAGCAAATGAACTGCAGCAAAGAGTCCAGAGCCCCAGGCAGCTTCCTGTGCAGGTTTATCTGCTGCAGCGCAGCAGCAGCTGCAGATTGCTGTTTGTCTATAACTGCATTTGGGATATTTTGCTTCGAAAGCATCAAAAGATCTTCAACTAAAGTGCTGCAAGTGCCGTTATTCCAGTGGATTCTGTTGGTAGTTTCGTTGGATAAAAGTGCCTTCCTTTTCTCTCAAAGAAATTAATATATTTTCAATCATTCTTTTGAAATTTAAGCGCCTTTAAACTTCGGCTTAAAGTTTGGCCTTTGTTGATAAGAAAGCAGCACAGACTCTTTTCCTTCAAACAGCAAATGGAATGCAGCAGCTCTTTGGCTACCCATTGCTGCAAAAACTACAAACGTGCAAAAGAGATATAATACTCTTCTAAAAACATTCAAAAAGAAACTTCAAGTTCTGAAGACTATTCTAGAAGCAAACAAAAAAGAAACTTCAACTTCTAAAGACTATTCTGAAAATAAAAAAAGACAAAAATTTCAACCTCTGAAGACTATTCTAAAGGCAAACACAAAAGACAAAATTTTCAACTTCTGAAAACTATTCAAAAAAACAAAGAAGACGAAAATTTCCACTTGCGAGTACTGTTCTAAAAACAGACAAAAAAGACAGAACGCTCTTTCAACTTCCGAAGACTTTTCTAAAAACAAAAAGGACATTCTTTCAATTTCTGAAGGCTATTTTGAAAACAAACAAAAAATGTGACAAAGGCGACAAAAAGTGTTTCTTGAAATTGAATTAAGTCCCCGGAAAAAAGCAAATGGAAGAAACATAATGGGATGAAACAAAGAAGGAAAATATAAATGTCTGCTTGGATGCAAGCCCGAGAAAAAGATTCGAAGTTTTCAAAAGTTGAATTTTGCTGCTGCAGCAAGGACTTTTGGAAGCAGCAAAATCGGAAGTCTTCCGAGTTTGCTGCTGGGGTTTATTAAAGGATTTCAGCAGCAATTCCCAGTCAGACAAACTCTTCAAACTTTTCAAATTGCTGCACTCAGCGGCTTTCTTAGGAAGTGTGCTGCAGCGCAGCGCAGCAGCAGAAGCAGCAGCAGCTTCCAATGCATGCAGCAGCAGCTCCCGACGCATGCAGCAGCAGGGCTCACACCCTGCAAGTGACTCTTCCGCTTAGTGCCACCTGCTAAGGAATCTCGACGTAGGCTGCAGCTGCTGCTGCAGCTGCTGCTGCAGCTGCTGCAGCTGCTGCTGCAGCTGCTGCAGCTGCTGCAGCCTAAGCTGCAGTCGCTGCTGCAGCCGCTGATGCAAGCGTTCAAGCCGCTGCTGCAGCTACTTCAGTCGCTGATGCAGTTGCTGTAGCCGCTGCTACAGCTGCTGCAGGTGTTGCAGTTGCTGCTGCAGCTGCTGCAGTTGCTGTGTTGCTGCAGCAGCAGCAGAAGCAACAAAGTCCTACTGCCTCCTTTTGGCTCTTTCTAAGGTGTTTCTGTGAGTTGCTGCTGCAGGCGCTGCAGGTGCAGCAACAGCAGCAGCAGCAGCAGCAGCAGCAGCAAATTTTTACTGTCTCCTTTTGGCTCTTTCTAAAGTGTTTCTATGAGTTGCTGCTGCAGGTGCTGCAGTTGCTGCTGCAGCTGCAGCAGCAGCAGCAGCAGCAAAACTTTACTGCCTCCTTTTGGCTCTTTCTAAAGTGTTTCTGTGTTCACTCATTCCGCTCTTGAAGACAGAAGCTGCTTCGGACTGGTCATCGCGAATGAACAGCAAAGAACTGTACTCGGGACACAGCAGCAGCAGCTGCTTTGCTGCTGCCAGCTCCTGCTGCTGCCGCCCCTTCTCACCCCGCTGCTGCTGCTGCTGCTGCTGCTGCTCCTTTTGAGGAAGCAGGTTCCCTACTGACAGCAAATCCCCCACAGTCCACCGCCACGCTGGCTGCTGCAACGGCAGCAGCGAAGCTGCCTGCAGCACTCGCACCACAAACTCTGCGGCTGTCAAGCACCTCCTGCTGCTGCTGTTGCTGCTGCTGCTGCTGTTGCTGCTGCTGCTGCTCATCCGCGATATGGCTTCGTCATACTCTGCGTGCTCTTTAGATAGTGCTGCAAGCATTTGGTTTATTTCCTCCAGAGCTTCAGCGCGACTTGGTTGTTCCTCTTGCTGCTGCTGCTGCTGCTGCCGCTGCTCCTTCTGCTGCTGTTTCTCCTGCCGCTTCTGCTGCTGCTGCTCCTGCTGCAGCAGCTCTGGGGAGGCGAGCTCGTCTCTAACTTCACGCAGGCGCTGCTGCATCACTTCGCATGCAGCAGCTCGAGAAGACAGCAGCAGCAGCTGCTGCGCTGCATCGCAACCCCGAGAAAAACCCAAACGCCGCAGCAATTCTGCTGCAGCAGAACACAACTGAGAGACACGAGACGAGGAAAAACACAGATTTACCCCGTTGCTGCTGCTGCTGCTGCTGCTGCTGCTGCTGATGCTTGCGGGAATGCTGCTGCTGCTGCTGCTGCTGCTGGAGGCGCAGGCCTGCAGCAAAGCGTCTGCGACCCTTTTGCGCACAGCAGCAGAACAGCGCATGCGTTTAGCAGCAACAAGAGAAAAGCGATCTGCTGCTAAGAAGTCAGCGTAGGGCACTGCAGCAAGCCCCCCCGCGGGGTGTACAGACACCACGAAGCGCCGCTGCTGCTGCTGCAGCAGCACAGCCACTTCGTCAAACTGCTGCTGCCCCACAGCCCGCCGCAGCCAGAGACTAGCAGCAGCAAAAAAAGACAAAGTTTGCAAATCTCTTTTTATAAACAACAAGTCCCCACTTTCCAAACTGCACTCTATAAAGTAGTCCGTCGACTGGCCCCACAACTTCCCATAAAAGGGGCCCCCCAAACCCACCCCGCCCTCCGAAGGGGGGCCCCCCGGGGGCCCCCCAGCAGCCCGGGGGCCCCCAGCAGCCCGGGGGCCCCCGGGGGCCCCCGGG
>NW_013543122.1:294565-303081 GCF_000499545.2 Eimeria tenella | reverse complement strand
AAAAAAAAAAAAAAAAAAAAAAAAAAAAAAGGAGGTCACCTTCGAATTGCCTGCGAAGGGCTGGGAGGTCCCGGTGAAGAATGCGGCGCCTGCGGTATTCCCAGTAGCTGCTGTAGGCAGCAAAGGCCCCAAGTGCTGCTGCTGCTGCGATTCGCCCGCCTGTGCTGCTGCTGCTGCTGCTGCTGCTGCTGGGCGTGTGTTCAGAGAAGCGGCGCAGCGCAAGGGAGTGACCGCCCGCATGCAGGCAGGCCAAGGGACGGAGGCCCTGCAGCGGCAGCTGACAGGCGCGGATCGCCATTGCTGCTGCTGCTGCTGCTGCTGCAGCGGCAGCGGCGGCTGGGGCTGTTGCTGCTGCTGCAGGTCAGCTGGGCCTCTATTGACTTAGTGGGATCTTTTTCATTCTTTTTTATTTTGCAATTGTCCAGCTTTTGCCTCACACACTTATTCGAGGTGTATGTACACTCCAGCTGCAGCAGCAGCAGCAGCAGCAGCCCGCGGCCGCCTGGGGCCCCCGAGAGGCCCCAGCCCTAATCCCAGGGGCCCCAAAATACTAATTTTAAAACATTAAAATCTTTTTTAAGTTAAACTTTGAAATTTTAATTTCAATAATTATTCAAGAAGCCCCGTGCTGCAGCAGCAGACCACTGCAGCCTGAAGCGCTTTTCGCGGGGCCCCACAGCAGCTTTCCTGCATGCGTTTTCATTTGCTTCCGTCTTCTGCTGCAGCAAAAGCCTTCAGGGTTTGCTGCTGAGGGTTTAGGGTTTAGGGTTTAGGGTTTAGGGTTTAGGCCTTCAGCGCCCCCGCAAACCCCGGATTTGCTGCGCCTCTGGGCGAATCCCAAGGCCTAGGGTTTAGCCCTGAGGGTTTAGCTGCTGCAGCACTATGGCTTCTGCTGCTCCAGTTCGAGTGGACTTGGCCAGCCTGTAAGTCCCTCTTTTAGGGTTTGGAGGTGACCCCGTGGGGCCCCTACTGCGGACCCTTGAAGCTATCGCGGGCCCCAACTCACTTGCTGCTGCTGTGCTGCTGTGCTGCTGTGCTGCTGCTGCTGCTGCTGCTGCTGCAGGGGTCCCGGGCTGCCGGATTTTGTGGAAGAGCCCGACAGCCTCACTTACCATCTGCACCATCTCATCGCTACGGACCTGCAACCTCTCGAGATCTCCACAGAGTGAGGCGTCTAGGGTTTAGGGTTTAGGGTTTAGGGTTTAGGGTTTAGGGCCAAAAGGATGAAACTGAAGGCTTGAAACCGGGGTTTTGGCCCGTTTTCTGGGGAGAAGTGTCTAGACTTTGCAATTCAGACTTTAATGTCTTTTATTTTTGTTTTTTTTCTGCAAAGTCTCGAAGAAAAAACACAAAAAGCTGCTCAATTATTTGTGACGAAGTTATTTTCGCTGCCTCGCCACACCTCGGAAGATGGGGTGTACGTACAGCTGCCGCCTCCGCCCAAGATCGACACTTTCCGCTTCCCGCGGACTCTGAAGGTGATTAAAGCTTTTAATTGAATTCTTTTTTAAAATAATTAATTGAATTAATTAATTTACGAATTTAATTCAAATATTTGTTCTAAATTCGGAGTTTCAGCAGCAGAAGTTGCTTTCTGCTGCCTCCGCACATTCAAGTCTGCAGGGTTTAGGGTTTAGCTTCCGCACAGACTTTTCCCCCAACCCCCAAGTTGAATCCTGAATGCAAAGCCACTTGCTGCTGCTGCTGCTGCTGCTGCTGCTGCTGCGCAGCTGCCGACGGCGCGGCCGCTGACTCGGTGGCAAGCGTTTGCAAAGGCGAAAGGAATTGTTAAGAGAAAACGCTCGAGATTAATTTGGAGTGAAGAATTAAAAGATTGGATTCCTCGGTGGGGCCCCCGGGGCCCCCGAGCGGTGCAGCAGCAGCAGCAAGCAGTGCTGGAGGAGAAGGGGGCTGTGACTTTGCGCAGCAGGAACCTCAGCATCAAGAAGGCTTCTGCTGCTGCTGCTGCTGCTGCTGCTGGGGGAAGGGGCCAGAAGAGGAAGCGGCTCGCCGTGCCGGACCCTGCTGCTGCTGCTGCTGCTGCTGCAGCAGGCAACGAGGGGGACTTGTTCACGCAGGCCAAGAAGCAGCGCCAACTGGAAAAGGCCAAACAGAAACTCCGGGAACTTCGAAACCAGGCGGAAGCAAAAGCGGGAGTTGCAGCAACTCGCGGGTTGCTGCAGGCTGCAGCAGCAGCAGCAGCAAGGGGGGCCCCCAGGGGGGCCCCCACCCTCCCCACAGGTATTCCGGTGCTCTCGGCAAAGAAGCACCGCGGCAAGTCCAAGCAGGAACTCAAGGAGCTGCTGCTCAGGTCCCAAACCCTAAACCCTAAACCCTAAACCCTAGGCGGGGCACCCCAAACTGCTGCAAATTTGAAACCCCAAACCTCTAAAGGTGTTTCTAAACCCCCAGGAGTTTGAATTAAAAGCTTCAAATGAAATAAAACTGCAATTATGGACTTCTGCAAAAAAGCCTCTTTGGAGTGCCAGCTGTACGTACAGCTGGCACCAAAGGGGTTTTTGCACGAGTCCACATCTGCACGAAAATCCACTTTTGTTCTTTTTCATTTTTTGGTCTTTTTGTTTTATTCTTTCTTCATTAGTTTCTTTTTTGTTTGTTTAAATTAAATGCCTTCTTCGCTTTTGTTTTATCCTCCAGGGCCCAGATATCCACGGCCTCGCAGGGGCAGCACGAGAAGTTTGCTGCTGGCTCATTGGGGGGCCCCACACTGCAGCAGCAAAAGAAGCAAAAGCCGCAGCACCACTCTTCTGCTGCAGCAGAAGCAGCAGCATACAAGGAGCAGCTGCGGCTGCTGCTGGCCACCAAAGCAGCAAACAAGGAACACGCAGGCGACTGACTGAGGCGGCTGGTGCTGCATGAGCAGCAGCAGCTGCTGCTGATGCAGCACCAGGCGACTGACTGAGGCGGCTGGTGCTGCATCAGCAGCAGCAGCTGCTGCTGCAGTTGCTGCTGCTGCTGCTGCTGGTCAGGATCTTTACTTTGGCAATTTAATTCTGTTTTCTTTCTTTGGACTCAAACAAATACATAACGGAGCAAATGCAGTCGGGGCTACGGCGCAACCAATACTAAATGCTGCAGTTGCTGCTGCTTTGCTGCTGCTGCTGCTGCTGTAGGATTTAGTGCATGCAACGCGATGGCGCACACTACTATAAAAAGACAATATCTTTAGTGTCTGTAGACGACGCTCCTGGAGGGCCCCCATCGGAGTGAGATTCCCTCTTGGGGGCCCCTGGGGGCCCCTCTGGCGGCGCCACTGCCGCAAAAGAATATTGAAAGCCCCTCAGGGGATCTACAGAGTCCCCTTGGGGGCCCCCAGTGCCTGTGGGGCCCTCCTCTGAACAAGTGGGGATTGAGCGGGTCCAGAAAGATGCTTCTGCTTCTCCTATCTGCTGCTGCTGCTGCTGCTGCTGCTGCTGCTGCTGCTGGTGAATGGCGCTGTCCCAGAAGAGCCCCGCCCTTTGCTCCACAATCTCCAGGGTCTCTGCTGCTGAGGCTTCGGCAGCAACAGCAGCAGCAGCAGCTGCTGCTGCTGCTGCATCCTTGTCTCTCCCGGGCCTCGGCAGCCCCAGCAGCAAATCCAAAGCATCTTCTGTCCTGTCTCTAAATGGCTCTGTTCTGCTGCCAGGGGACAGCTGGGGGCCCCCCTTGAGGGGGCCCCTGGGGGGCCCCTTGAGGGGCCCCCTGGGGGGGTCCAAAGTCCTTTTGTTTTTGTTTTCTAATGAGCAAACGGCAAGTGACAATCTGTCGCTTTTACTTTTGCTGCTTCTGCTGCTGCCCTTGCTGCTCTTGCTGCTCCGGTTGCTGCTGCTGCTCGGCCACTCGCTGCTGAGCCGGGCTTGCCTTGCTGCAACTGCAGCAGCAGCAGCAGCAAAGTCCGTGCACCTGACGGGAGAGGAACTGTGGCTTCTCGTTCCTGCAGCAGCAGCAGCTGCTGCTGCTGCTGCAGCGCCTGGGGGTTCACAAGAAGCAACGCGGCGCCCTCTTGCAGTGTCTGTACACCTCAAGTTGCGGGGCAGCAGCAGCGCAGGGTCGGGTCTTCTCGGGTCTGTGTCTGCTGCTTCTGCATCTTCTGCCGTTGCTGCTCCGTTTGCTGCTGCTGCTGCTGGTGCTGCTGCTCTGTGCTTCGGGACTTCGCCTTCGAAGCCAGGAGCAGCAGCCGGGGCAGCAGCACGCGCTGCTGCTGCTGTCTCGGCTGATGCGGCATCTGCCGCTGCGCCCTCTGCGCAGTCCGTTGTTGCTGCTGCTGCTGCTGCTGCTGCTTCTTGCATCTTCTGCTGCTCAAGGGCTTCTTCAACAGCTGCTGCCAGCTCCAAAGAAATAGCAGCTGCGGGCACAGCAGCTGCAGCAAACACAGCAGTTGCACACGCACCACATTCAAGTGTACGTACACCCTGCAGCCTGAGCTTGTGGCGCTGCAGCAACTTACGCCGAAGTTGCTGCTTCTGTGTGTCTTCGAGCAGCTGCGTCTGCTGCTGCTGCTGCTGCTGCTGCTCCCTTGTCCGGAGTCCTAGCTCATCCTCGGAGTGCAGGACTGCCTGCTCCTGCTGCCGGCTGCAGCCGCTGTCGTTGCTGCTGGTGTCGCTGCTGCTCCTGCTGTCGCTGTTGCTGCAGCAGGCCTGGAGGTCCTCCAAGTCAAAGCCATCAGAGACGCAAAGCTCTGCGTCATCGTGCATGCAGCAGCAGCGGAGCTGCTGCTGCACTTCCTTGTCCTTCTCCGTCAAAAGCAGGCCCTTGGCTGCACAAACTAACTGTGCAAACACCACATGCAGCAGCAGCAGCAGCAGCAGCAGTTGCTGCAGCAGCAGCAGTTCACCCCTCGAGTGAAGCTCGCTGCGCATGCATCTTGATCTCCCTGCCGATTTCTTGTTTTCTTTTCTTTTGACAAAAAAGAAAATTGAAGCAGCAAAATGCCCGGAAGAAGCAGCAGCAGCAAAAACAAAAATGCCACAGGGAGGCCACAGACGCAGCCGAAAGAAAAGAAGAAAAACCAAAAGAAAAGAAAAAGAAAATAAAAAGAAAAGAAAGAAAAAACAAAAATAAGAGAAAGCAAGAAGCAAAATAAAAAGGAGAGGGAAGAAGCGGAAACGGAAGAAAGAAACAAAAGAAGAAAAACAGGACCGAAAGAAGAAAAAGAGAACTAAAAGAAAAAAGCAGAATTGGAAGACAAGGAAGAGACGCAAAAGCAAATAAATTTAAAAATAAAAGAAAATAAAAATAGAATCAAAAGAACAGAAAAAAAGATCGAAAAGAAATGACGAGAAAACGAAAAGAAACGAAGAAGCTGCAGCAGGTGGGAAAAAGAAAACTCCGCAGTAATAAGAAAGGGAAATAAAAAAGAAACAGAATACACTTGAAAAAGTGGAAATAAAAATAAAGCCAAAGAAACAAAGGAAAGTTGAAAAACAGGAAATGAAAGTAGAAGAGAGAAAGAAACAAAGAGAGTTAAAAAAGCAGAAATGAAAGCAACAAAGTGAAAAAGAAATAAAGCAAGACTGAAAAATCAGAAGTGAAATTAAAAGAACCAAAAAAATATAAAAAGCGCAAACAAAATTAAATAAAGAAATAAAATAGAATAAAAAATGGAAAATTCATAAGTGCCTCTAGCGAAAGAACTCCGGCATTTGCATTGAGGTGAGGCGAAAGAAAATAAAAGGGAAAAAGAAGAAAAATAGGATAAAAAACGAGGCAAATAAATGAAATCAACAAAATAGAATATGAAAAGAGAAGATTAAATAAAAACAAACAAAATAAAGAACAAAAAGAGGAAAATTCACCAGTGCTTCTCGGGAAAGAACACCGGAGTTTGCACTGAGGTGCGGCGAAAGCAAATTACGGGGATAATGGAACCAAATAGGACATAAAAAGAGGGAAATTAAATAAAATAAACAAAATAGAACATAAAAGGAAATAAAAATGAACAGAATTAAATGAAAAAGGGAAAATTCACCAATGCTTCTCGGGAAAGCACTCCGGAGTTTGCACTGAGGTGCGGCGGAAGCAAATTACGGAGAAAATGGAACCAAATAGGACGCAAAAAAGAGGGAAATTAAATAATAAACCAAATAGAATACAAAAAGGGGAAATTACATTAAAATGAGCAAAAGAAAAGATAAAAGATTGAAAAATTCACCAATGCTTCTCGGGAAAGCACTCCGGAGTTTGCACTGAGGTGCGGCGAAAGCGCAGACGCCCAAATGAGCCGCACGGAAGAAACTGGATCCGCAGAAAGCCGCGCAGCAGCTCGCAGAAAATATAAACGAAAAAATGACAAAGACAAACTCCTGAGTCCAATATCACAAACCGCAACAACGGCGACACTTTCACAGTAGCAGCAGCAGCAGCAGCAGCAGCAGCAGCAGTAGTAAGTAGCAGCAGCAGCAGCAGCAGCAGCAGCAGCAGCAGTGGCAGCAGCAGCAGCAGCAGCGAGGCGGAAAAGGGCAGAACGAGCTCAAACAAAAGCAAACGAAGAAGGGACAGACAAAGTCTGAAAAGAGTATTCTTTTCAACATCTGAAATATTGAAACTGACCTTATTATGGAGTCACAAACGTAAATAAACAGCTGCCGCAAGTAATAGCGGGGGGCCCTGAGTGAACACTCGCAGCTAGCCACTTTGCTGCTGCCCCCGTGCTCTGCAGCGACGCCAGCAGCAGCAGCTAGAGCAGCAGCAGCAAAAACTCAGCCAGCGGTAGCTACGGTAGCAACGGCAGAGCCAGCGATCCCGCCTAATCCTCAGCAGCAGCTGCAACAGCAGCAGCAGCAAAGAAACTCGCAGCTCCAGCCCGCAGCAGCAGCAAAGAAACTCGCAGCTCCAGCCCGCAGCAGCAGCAGCAGCAGCAGCACCTGGCGAACTTCTCGAGAAACATCTGCACGACGCGGACTTCTTCGCCCGATGTGAGACTTGGAGCTACCTGTGGAGAAGGTACTCCGCCGCTGGTGCCATTGCTGCTGCTGCTGCTGCTGCTGCTGGCACTGCTGCTGCTCTTGCTTGCTGCGTACTGCTGCATCAAGACTTCAACAGGCGGCAGCGGCTCCGGAAGGTTCAGCAAAGAAGGGCAGCAGCACTTTATCAGCGAAGGGATGCAGCGGCAAGCAGTCCGCCGCACCAAAGCCACAGGGTCTTCCAGCAGCCTGCAGCAGCAGCAGCAGCAACAACAAGAGCTGAACTGGCCTTCGCAGCACAGGTGAAAGAAGCTGCTGCTGCACGCAGGCCAGAGCAAGCAGCAACACCAGCAGCGGCGCCGCCGCCGCAGAAGCCTGACTGTGCTGCCTTCGACAGCTGCAGCAGTTGCAGCAGCAGCAGCAGCAGCAGGGTGCGCGCAGCTTACGAGAAGGCAAGGGCGAGAAGAAGCTCGCGGAGTTGGCGGTCTTTCAAATCGAATAAAAGAGGCAGCTGCTGAGCAGCAATAAGCCGAATGGAAAACTGATGGCCCGAAGATTCGCATGCAGATAATAAACACTGAGACACAAACCCCAGCAGCAACAGCAGCAAGCCCCACAAACGGCGCATGCACGAAGCAGCAAGTTGCTGCAGCAGCTGCAGCTGCTGCAGCAGCTGTGCTGCCCCGCTGCTCCCGGGGGGAAAAGAAGGAAAATTTCGAAGTCGCAAAAAGTGGTGAATTGAGAACTTCGGATTTGCTGCGTTGCTGCTGCTGCAGCAGCAGCAGCAGCCCGTAGCTGCTTCTTCTACAAAAATTGTTTAATTAAATAATTAATTTTAAGATTCAACTTTTCTCACCCCGACTATCTCGCGCCGAGAAGAAGTCGGAAGAGGCCGCGCCAACAGCCCCGCCGTCTTTATCGCCGCAAGCTGCAAAGCCACCCACGTCTGCATGCAGTTTGCATGCAGTTTGCATGCAGTTTGCATGCAGTCTGCATGCAGTCTGCATGCAGTTCCCATGAAAGTTTCGCCCAGACTACATGCAGCTTGCATGCAGCGTGTATGAAGTCTGCATGCAGCTTGCGTGCAAATTGCACAGCTTGCATGCAGGTTGCATGCAGCCTGCATGCAGTTTGCATGCAGGCTGCATGCAGGCTGCATGCAACCTGCATGCAACTTGGGCCGCAGCCGTTGCCTGTTTGGGGCTTTGCTGCTACGGCTAAGTACAGCCCCTGGGTCCCACTGCCTGCGTCCCAGCCCAAGTCTCAAAAGCCCCAACCCCGAGCAGCCTGCATGAAATATGCATGCAAATTGCATGCAAATTGCATGCAAATTGCATGCAGTTTGCATGCAAATTGCATGCAAACTGCATGCAAACTGACCCTGATGGCGCTGCTGTCGTGCAGGAGCCGCCGCGCCGCATCTGAGAATTCAGCTTCGCGGAGCCGCCGCTCCTCAGCGCAGTTGCTGCAGTGCGCGTTGTCTCCTTGCTGCTTCTGCTGCTGCTGCTGCTTCTCTTGCTGCTGCTTCTCCCACGGCTGCGAGCTGCAGCAGAGGCAGCGGCTGGTGGGGGGGGGGGGTGCGGACGCGCCCGCAAAGAGAGTTGATGCTGGGGG